>NC_056529.1:1598230-1653661 GCF_019175285.1 Sceloporus undulatus | reverse complement strand
ATCATCATCATCATCATCATCATCATCATCATCATCATCATCATCATCATTTTACCGAAGCTGAGATAAGGAGCCAAAATGAGCAGCTGCCCTCCTTCTCATTTGTTTTGTTAACAACTGCCTGGACTCCTAGGCATTTCAGGCTTCTCAGGCTGGGAATTCAGTTGACCTCCACACAATGACCTCCCCCCCCCCTTTGGAGATGGAACTTCCTGGTTCATTTTAAAGCCACCGCTTTGCTTGATTCAAATGGAGAGTGGCTGGAATCAGAACTTGAAGAGCTGGTTGCTGGTGTGATGGGAGAGTCATAGGCCCAACATTTTTGGCAGCCCCCCAGGGGTGCAGGGCAGAGGTTGGCCCCAGGGCCTGCAGCAGTTGCCCAGCCCTGATGCCAAGTCTGATGACCTGGAAAAGAGAACTGGACATCATGGAAGCACAGCTGCACAGACAGCGTTGGGCTGCAACTCCCATCACTCCTCACAGAAAGGAATGCTGGGAACCGCAATCCTGCAACATCTTCAGGGTCACATGGTGCACACACACAGAGCATCTGGTGTTAGTGTGCTTGCTATTGTTGCTTGCTATGTGACTGTTTAATGATGACTGTTTTGTATTGACTTTGGTATGCCTCTGTGTGTGTGTGTGTGTGTGAGTATGTGTATACTAAAACAGAAATAGGTTCTGTGTTTGCTAACACACAGCGACACCCCTGCCCTCCTTTTGCATAAAACTGTTATGTGTTAACAACAGTTTCCACTTTGAGGTTGTTTTGCAC
The DNA here is from genome assembly GCF_019175285.1 of Sceloporus undulatus. NCBI lineage: Eukaryota > Metazoa > Chordata > Lepidosauria > Squamata > Phrynosomatidae > Sceloporus > Sceloporus undulatus. Next base: position 1,652,886 of record NC_056529.1, on the reverse strand, counting down.
AGTACAAACTAGGCTGGAAAAGTGGGTCTTTTAATTTGTACACATATGTGGGGGGAGCACAGTGAGAGGCAATGGGCTGAAGAGACCCCCACACCCACACCCACTGGCATTCGGGTGCCTGCCTGGCTCTTTCAGGAAGGGTCATTCTCCCCACGCCAGCCCAGCCCCAGAAATGACCAAGCCGGACGGAGGGCAGGAATGGGAGCGATGCACCAGGGCTGGCTGCCTGAGAGCTGCTCCCTGCCCCGGGGCTGAAGGCTGACAATGGGAGGCTGGAAGGGGGCTGCCTACATGCCAGCAGCAGCTGAGCAGTGTCTGTGGGGCAGAGAGGTTCTGGGGGGCCCTGCAGGGCATGCGTGGGGCGAGGCAGGACACGGCAAGCAAGCGGAGCACCTTGGCCGCTCCCTCCGGGTGGCCTGGCTATCTGGAAGGGGGGCCAGGGACGCAGAGCTGTCCTGGGCAGGGAGAGTGGGGTCTCAGCCCCCAGTGCTTCTCATGCCCAGCGCCACCTGTCCTTAGACCCTCTGGCTCTTCCTTCCTTCCTGGTGCTTCTTGCAGTGCCCAGAGGTCACCCAGACACACGTTTCTTGCGGGCGTCCAGTGGCACGTGCCACCGTCTGCTGGCCCCTCACCAGCCTTGGACTTGGAAACCTCTGGTCAGGAGCCTGTCCCACAGTCAAGCAGCTCATGCTACCAGGATGTTTTTCCTCCTGAGAAAAATCTTGTTTCTTCTTATCTGAGCGGTTGGTTCAGTCCCACGCTCCGGAGCAACAGAAAACAAACGTTCTCTCCTGACAGCTCTGTCAAGCATTCAGAATATTTGAAGATGGCTATCTGAGCACCACTTGGTTGTCCTTTCTGGCAGCTATCCCCATCCATCCCCTTCAACCTTTCTTCCTAGGGCTTGGTCTCTCTCCAGGCCTCCAATGCCACTTTTTGACACTTTCCAGTTATCAAGGATCCTTCCTAAATTGGGAAGGATGCTCACGGCTGAGTGCTGCCAGTGAGGTCTGTGAGAACACTCTTGAGGAGCAACCGGGATGCTTTTCGGCTTCCGTTGACTCAGGCCAGAACTGTATAAGCCTTTTCTGCTGCAGCCTTACACTGCCGGCTCTCCTAAAATTCTTCATTCCTTTCACAGGTGTCTCTTTCAAGCCTGGTACTGCCCACCCTGTATTTGTGCATCTGATTTAAGAGCACTACATCTGTGCCTTTTTAAATGCATTATGTCAGTTTAACCCAGTTCCCCAGCCTGCCAAAATTGTCTTGAGCCACCATGGTCTTTCATGGCACGGTCTGCCCAACGCCTTTCATGTCGGCCACAAAAGGAGGAGCGCCCAGCTGCACTCGAACCCAACCTGTGTCCAGAGACTGAAGTGGATAACCATTTCAGAAGAAATGTGGCCAAATGGGCAGGGAGGGATTGTGGGGACAGGATGAGAAACCGCAAAGTGAGTGGGGTGCGAGGGTGGAGGAAGCCTGGATAGAAATCTGTCTGTCTGACTATGAGAATCTGGGCTGAGAGTGGACTTCCAGGTCAATAATGGCATCTCTTCATCGGGCTCCTTGAAAGAGAGGTGGAAAGGTCTGGCAGAGAAAGGGAGAAAGTGTGCCCAGAAAGATCCAAGAGCCTGGCTGAGTTCACGGGAGGCAGCCACCATCGAAGGAAGCAAAGGTCAAGGGGGGAGACCCCGGGGAATCCCCCCCCCAAATGCCCTTAAGGACAGAGAGCCTTTCCAAGTTCTTCTTTAAAAACGCCTGGTTCACTTTGCTCTTCTCTATCTTTCTCCTTCTTTCTTTTTCTTTTCACTCTGTAGTTTTCTTTTTCTCTGCTTTTCTTTTCATTGTGCATTTTATGTAGTGTTAATATTTTTTTACGTAGTTGGAAAACATTAGAGAAAACTTTAAAAAAAAGAAATGTGTTGAGGGCGGCTGACTCAAAATGAACGCAAATGGCGCAAGTGGCTGGAGCATGCCCCCAACACCTGGAGGTCCTGCCGCCAGTGACCGAGGGCAATGGCCACCGAGGAGCAGACGATACAAGGAGGTTTTGCTCACCGGGGGCTTCAGTCCAGAACGAAAGGCTGCCTCGCATTAAAAACACAAGAGTAGGGGCACCTGCCACCTGCGTGAACTGGCTCCACACATTACCAGCAGCCACTGACCTGTGAAGGGCCCTCCTGGGAAGGCGGCCGTACCTTTCTGCCTCATTTCCCTCAACTTTCACTCTCTCTCTGCAGTGGAACTGGGCATACTGGGAGAATTCCTGGGGAACTCAGGCCTCTGTGGCCAACGCAAGTCACCAAAGGGGAGGCTCAGGGCCCTCACCATATTCGTGCTGGAAATGATTTCCATCTTCTTGGATTTGGCTGGGAGCCCTCTCCCATCCCAGAGGACTGAGGGCATCACAAGGGCCCTGAAGGCCTCCTCCATCTGGCTGGCTGTTCCCACAACCCAGCAGTTGCCCAAGAGGCCAGGAGGGCAAGTGCAGAAGCCGATGGAGGGACTGGAGGTGACTGGGAGCCATTAATAAGGCCCCCTCTCTTCTTTGAATGCAGCCAGCCCTTTTAAAAAGCCACCCGAGTTGCCCATCCTTTGTGGCAGTGAGTTCCATGGCGTAACCCTTGCTCTGTGGAAAGGAGCACTAAGCAGGCTGTTCATACTATCAGCCGGGCCGAGGGAGCTCCTCTCTGTGGGTCTGTGGTGGCAGAGGCTCCCCACGGCCGGAGGAGGCCAAAGAGCAGGTGCTACTTGGGAGGAAGCACATGGGGCACCATGGGCCCATCCAGAGCCCTGCTGGAAGGCCCTTCTATTGCCAGCCACCACCAAGACCAGCTGCCTGCAAATGGGGGGCCAGGAGCAGCAGAGAAGGAGGGGGATATAGACATGGGGTCTCCCCTCCCCTCTGCCTCCCTTGGGCCCCACTGGGCCTTGGGCTTTGTCCTTGCCAGACAGAGGACCGAGGCCAGCCCCCCCCCCCCCAGGGGCCCCTTGAGGGGCCCGAGCAGACCCCCCCCCTTGGGCCCCCCGGGCGAACCCAAACTGTTCCCAATGCCCCCCCCCCCAAAGGATCCACACCCCAGAAAAACCTCCCCATCCAGTTTGCTGCTGCTGGGAGGAGGGGTTGCTCTCTTTGCCGGTGGTTGTGAAATCCTCGCCCCCAACCCCCCCCCACACACACACACTTCCCCCACACAGTTTGGGGCTTGTTTTTGCAACAGATGCAGAATGGCGCAGGAGGAGGAGGAAGGCTCTGGCCATTGCCTACCAGCCCCCGGTCTTTGGCAGTGCCCCAGGTGCCCCTCTGTCCAAGGATGAGGCAGGGGCCTGGCAGGCCCTGGACCCCCACAAGCAGCAGAGAGGGGTGCTAGCCCTCCACAGCAGGGCCTGCTCACCCCCAAATGCAGAGCTCAATAGGTGTGCCATGTCTTTCCTATCTTCTGCCAGTAATACCATGCCATCTGCATACTGTATTAAGATAATTCTCGATGTTCCTTCCTGCAGTTTTCACACTTTCTATGTCCTTCTTAAGATGCGGCACAGATTTCGGTGGGACTATGACTTCATTCACCTTGGAAAGCGTGCCTCTCTTAATGCAGGTGAAGATCGCATTCACCTTCCTTGCTGCAGCATCACATTGCTTGGGCCCATAGTCTGTGCAAAACTTGTACACTCTTGAAAGGAAGGAGGAGAGAGGCATTACTGCGCAGAATGGGACAATTCTCACAAGAAGCTTCTAGGTTTCCTTCTTTAAGCAAACTTGGGGGGAAAGCAAGTGGCAGACTGCAGCAGTTGCTAATATGCAGAAATAAAATTCAACTTCTCCAGGTTTACTGGAAGGTAAAGGCCCAAAACTGCTTTGCTGCTCTGTCCATCGCAACACATCGTCCGAAAGCCAGTTTCTTGACTGCAGTTATTCAGGGGGTTTGTCAATTGTGTGAACATAAGTTTTAACACAGGAAGCTGAGCATCACAACTAGAGGAGAGACTTTGAAGGCCTTAGCATTTCTTCCTCGCATCATTGTCAAGACATTGGCCACATGGCAGATGCTTCATTTCATCTGGTTTTGCTCAAGAGGTTCAAGGGGGTCTTGACCGCGCTGTCCTTGGCCGACTGCAACCATTTCAACCTTAACTGTCCCCTCCTCCTCCTCTTCCTCTGCTCCAAGGCCCTTGGGAGGCCCAGGCCTGTTCACTCCATCTCCCTGCGGCCACTTCGGCCTCCCTGGCCATGAGGCTGGCGATTGCCGGACCCCCTTCCCCCTCAGTGCCAGGGGCTCTAATTCAGGTGGATGGTTTCCATGCCCTGGCGATGCCTATCTGGCCCAGAATTAATGGTTAATCCAGAGGCCGAGCGGCCCTTCCCCTGGAGAGACCCATAGCATCAGGAATGCGGCCGGCTGCGGCTGGGTGGGCAGCTGGGCAGGAGCAGTGGTCACCAAGGGAGCCTGGCACCCGGTCGGTCATGCCAGACGCTGCGGGGCACTCTGAGCCTGCGCTGCTTGCTCCATCTCCCAGGAGGAGCCATTTGCGGCAGAAATCTCTCTTTGCCCCATGCTGCCCAAGCGAAGCACTGAGCTGCTGCTGCTGCTGTCCCTAGCTGCTTCCCAGTCGATCCCTTGGAAGAGAGCCCCCCCCCCCCGTCTCCCTGGCGGAGCCCTTTCCCCTTCCCCGGCATGATGGCCTTCCCAGGGGCTGCTGCCTCCCTTCGGTCCCCGTGGCTTGGCCTTTCCGAGACCCATTGGATGCCTCTTGCCATCCTCAATGGCCTCGGCCTCTTTTCCAGCAAGACTTCCCAAAAGAGCAGGGCTTCTTCCTCGATCGCCTTCCTTCACTGCCCAGCTCTCGCATCCGTTCATCCGCGAACCCTCCGCGGTCATTGGAAGCGCTGAGGCCGGCAGACAAGGCGATCCTTTGGGGCTGGAGGGTGGGAACTGGGGATGGCGGTGGGGCAGAGGGCTTGGGGAGGAGGAGGAGGGTGAAGAAGGCCGCCTTGGAGCCTCCAGGAGGAGGGGGGGAGGCCTGGAGGCTGAGCGGGGAAAGGCTGGGGCTGGGGCTCTGCAAGAGGCCGGAAAGCAGCAAGGGCAGCTCCCCGAGTGCCCCGCCGGTCCTGTCCGGGGAGCAACACGGGGAGAAAGGGGGGAAGCCCCTTCGGCTCCCAAAAGGGAGATGGCAAGGCAGGTGGAGGGGCTGGAAGGATGGGCCCCTTCCAGAAGGCGCTGGAAAGCGCTTTCCAGAGGTTTCCCCAAGATGCTTGCTTCCTCCTGCCAGGCCCCTCTCCAGATGGGAAAGGGAGAAGCGGTCTCCGGGCAGCTGGAGGCCCAGAGTTCCGGGGCAGCGCCTTCTTGGCCCGAGGAGGCTGCTCCGAGGGGCTGCTCGGCCGAGGCGCCCCGGGGCTTTGGGCAAGGTTCGCGGGCAGCCTCCTTTCCATAGCGTCATGGAATGGTAGCACTGGGAGAGACCCAGGCCATCCAGCCCACCCCTTCCAGCCGTGCAGGGACTCTCCCTTCCTCCTCGCCCTCCCTTATGCCTCTGGGCCAATGCCCCCTTGGAAGAGGGAGCAGGAGCAGGAGCAGGAGGGTGCTGATGCCCGGGGCTGGCCCTGCCAGGGAGGCTGGCTCCGTGGGGCTGGACGGGGCCGGGAACCTTGCGGCCAGGAGGGAGGGAGGGAGGGAGGGAGGGAGGGAAGGAGGCTCGCGCCGGCTCCGCCCGCTGGCCCTTCTTAAGCCCGACGGGGCCGGCGGCCGGCAGAGCTCAGCGGGGCTGGCGGGGGCCCCGACGCCTCCTGCTCTCTCCTGCTCCTGGTCCTCCTCGGGCGGGAAGGATGGAGGCGCTTGGCCCGCGGAGTCCTCCTCCTGTGGGGCTGGGGCTGGGGGCGGCGGCGGCGGCCTGGGCGGCGGGTGTCGTGCGGGGGCTGCGGTGGGCGGCGCCGAGAGGTCTGAGCCGGGGGCTGGCGCTGCGCCTGGGGCTGGCGGCGGTGGCCTCCCAGGGCCTGGCCCGCGCCCTGCTGCTCCCGGCGCCTCTGGCCGCCGCCCTGGCCGCCCTGGCCGCCTGGGCCGCCCTCCCGCGCCCCGCCAGGGAACCCCGCGCCGCCGCCCGAGGCCGCGCCGTCCTGCTCACCGGTGAGTCGCTCCGGTCGGCCGGGGCTGCTGCGGGGCCGGCTCTGGGTCATCGGGGCTCTCTCCTGCTGCTGCTGCTGCTGCCGGCTTCTTCTCTCCTTTGGAGGCACGTGGCGCCGGCAGAAGCAACAGCAGCAGCAGCAGCAGCAGCAGGGCAAGGCTTCTCGCTTCTCCCCGGAGTTTTCCGGGGGAGGGGGCTTGGTGGTCCCTGGGGCTGGAGACCCGGCCCAGAAGGAGTGACCCAGGCGAGGCTCCCTCCGGAGCGAGGGACTTGGCCACCGGGCTCCTCCGACCCTGAGCCTGGGGGGGGGGGCACTTTCGCAGCGAGGAAGAGGGCTGGCGCCGGAGGGTCCCCACTGACCGCTTCGGAGGGGGCCGGGGCTGCCCCCTTGACTAGGGAAACCCCCTGGAGTCCTGGCCTTTCTTCCCGAAAGGTCCCGGGGCAGGGCTGCTTGGAGGGGGCTTCCCTCGGAGCCCTGGGGCCCGGTGGCTGAGCAGGAGCGGGCTTTTGGCAAGAGCCTTGGCAAACCCTCCTCCTCCGCTTGGTGTGGGCCTGGGAGCCGAGGGGGGGGCAGACCCATCCTCCGACCCTCGGTGCTGCCCGGAACCGCCTTCCTCGCAGTTCCACGGGGGCGCGAGGAAGGGAGGCGGAGAGGGTTTGTGGTTGCCTGCCTCTTTGGCGGGGAGGGAACCCCCAAGCATCCCTGGAGACCCTCCCCCCTCTTTCTCTCTCGCCCAGATCCTGTGCCAGGCACCTTCCCCCCCCCCCCAGAGAAGGGGCACCAGGGGGCATCACCATGGACAGCGGTGGCAAGGGACAGGCTGGGCTGCCTGGGTCGGGGTCCTTAGCCACCCCTTGGCCCAAAGGCCAGTGAACCCTCTCCTGAGCCCAAAACCAAGAGAGAAGGCCCTCTCCTGCCAGGCTGCAGCTGCCATGCTGCCAGAAAGTTCCCTGGCTGTCACTGACTGATGGACGTGCCCTCCTTGCCCCCCTTTCCCCTTGTTAATGGGGGCTTGTGAGGGGGGACTGGCAGGAGTACCACCTGAGACCCGACGGTTGCGTCGCCTTCGCCTTCGCCCTAACTGCTCCTGGCAGCGGATTGCCATCATCTGTCCCCATGAACTAATTTCAGGGCGACATCCTGACAGAAGGAGAGGCTAAAGAGAGTTATGGGGCCTTTTGCTTTGGGGGGGTTGTCCTCTGCTGGGGAAGTGGGCGAGGGCCGCTTCCGCAACGAGGCTGGCAAGAGTGTTCTTGGTCAGGGCTCTTGGTTGCTGGAAGGACTTGATCTAAGGCAGGCCTGGGGACCAAAGGCCTGACTTCCCCCCCAGTCTTCCCCCAAAGCCCTCCTCCTCTGGGGTCTGTCTGCCTGAAACTCCTTTCAGGCCCTGCCGCCCCCTTCCCCAGGCCGCCTGAAGCCCCCTCCCCTCCTGACCACAAACCCTACAGACCAGACCAGGCCGCCTTCTTCCTCCAAAGGCAGGACTTATGGCCACTCACAGATTTGTCCCCTGAGTCTTTTTGGCTTGACAAAGTTACTTTCTCGGCAGCTTTTCAAAGGTCCCCTCATACTGTCTCCTTGCCCACATCGTCTTGCCCAGCTGAAGTTTCATCGATCCCCACTTGGGCTGCCTCCCCCGCCCCCAAGGTCAGGACAACGCCGCCTTGCCTTGAGCCAGACCCCTTGGGACAAGTGGGACCGAGGCGGGGGGGTGGAGGAGGAGTGCCAAGTGCCCCCCTCCCCAGTGCCAAGGGGCGATAGAAGAGGCCAAAGGGGCCCAGCAGCGCCTCGGTTGCCAGACTTCCCCCCCTGGGCCTGGCTCTGAGGCGGTGGGTGGGTCGCAGGCGGCGGGGATGGTCTGCTGGCATCCTGTCTTGGGAGAGTTTGGGAGTCATGGCGGCTTATGCCAGTTAACCATAGTAAAACATTCCGTGTTCTTGGCCTGCCGGGCATCTCAGCTGCACGGTTCACCTCCAGCCTCCCAAAGCAAGGATGTGGGTCTCTCTCTCTCTCTCTCCCTCCCTCGGTTTGTCCTCCTGGAGGAAAGGCAGCCCTGGGGTGGCCTGGCAGGGGCTCACCCTCTCGGCTCCCTTGGCCTCTCCTTCTCACGGGGAGCCGTGTTCTCCCTGGGTACTCAGGTGTGCCAAGGAGGCTGCAGAGGGCCACTCTTGAGCATCCTTTCCCAGGTCCCCTTGCGAGACCTCCTTGTACTCTGTATGCAGCCTTTTGGGGTGAGGGTGGGGGGAATGGCATTCCTGGAACAGGTGCCTCCCCCCCAGTTCAGGACCCCTGGGGGCTTGCCTTGAGGCACAAGGCACCTCTTTTGGCCCAGCTGGTGGTGAAGGGAGCACCTGTGGCACTTCTGGCCAGCTCCCCAGCCTTTTGCCTTTCTCAAGGCCCGGGGCTGGTGGTTTGACCGCAGAGCTGATTCCCTGCTCTAGGGCTTCCGTCTTGTCTCCTGCTGCCCTCCCCCCAATGCCCAGTTCTGCCTGTGTGTCTGTGTTAGAGTGCGTCGGCTCCAAGGACAGCAGTGTGGCCTCTGGCCATTCCCAGTCCCTTTTCTTCCAGAGCGTGGCTCAGCATCCTCTGGCCTCCATCGCTCTCATCGAATCAGAATCATAGAATCGTAGACCCCAAGAATGGCCCTGATCCAGTCCAACCCCCTTCTCCTACCATGCAGGAACTCACAATCAAAGCACCTCTGACAGAGGGCCATCCAGACTCTGTTTCGAGACCTCCAAAAAGGAGGCTCCACTATCCTCCAAGAGAGCATCTTCCACTGTCAAACAGCCCTTACTGCCAGGAAGGTCTTCCTAATGTTGATTTGGACTCCCTTCCCCTGTGGCTCGCATCCATTGCTCTGTGTCCTGGTCTCCGGAGCAGAAGGAAACAAGCTCGCTCCATCCTCAGCCTGACATCCCTCCAGATATTGAAGCTCTCAGGCCTTCCCAGCAGAGGAGGGCCTGGGGGCTCTCGTTTGGCGCAGGGCCCTGCGGGGCCCCAGGGCTGCCTTGAGCTCCACTTTGTCCCTTCTTCTGCAGCCCCAGGGGACAAAAGCTCTTGCTCCTCCAGCGGCACCTTGGACAGGTCTCCTTCTTGGGGTTTGGGGTAAGAGAAAGCCTGCAGGGGAGGGGCTCTCCCTGTCCCTCCCTCTCCCGACCCTTCCTCTCCGAGGCCTAGTCCACTGGGCTTCAAGGGGGGCTTGTGCAGGGCAACCTGGCTTGGGGCAGGGGACACTGGCACCCCAGCCTTTCGCAGCCATCTGCTTCAGAGCTGGGGGCCAACGCCAGCCAGACCCCTCCTGGGTCCTGAGGAAGGGGGCTATTCCATGCACCTTCCCCTTGTACCCATCACAGCACCCTTTCTAGAGTTTGGCAAGCAAACAAGGCAGACTGCTCTTCTAATACACCAATTTAGGCCCAGGGCTGTGGGGACCTCGCCTCCAAAGCACCATCCAAATGAAGTAAGGAGATTCTTGCATGAGACCCCTAGGTTAAGGCTTCTGTGGTTGCTTTATGGCTTTCTTCCCATTGCATACTATTCAAATGTTGCCCCTAATGTTTGTACGTCCTCCCTCCACATTTTTGTCTTTCTGTTGCTTCTGAGCCATAGATATTCTCTGGGAAAGTGACGTGCAGGTGCTGCATGTTCACCTCTCAGCTTGACACATGGGATCTTCATCCCTCCCTCCTTCGAGGTGGCCCTCCCTTTGCCCCAGTTGGCAGACTGAAGGGGGGTGAGGGTGCCTGGGCAGAGCAGGAAGCGGCCTTAGGACCAGGCTTGGCATCAGCCCCCTTCTTAGGATGGCTACCCTCTCCCCACCCCACCTGTTTCCCATGCCTTCGCTTGGGTCTGGAGAGGTGGGTTAATGGGTGGCCTTTTTTAAAAAAGCCATAAAGGCCTCCAAACAGGTCAAGACACTTATTTAGAAACTAGCCATTGATCTCTGGCTTCCCAGCAGCATTTTGGCCACAGAAGGAAAGCATTGACCCCTTCCCCGAGCTGGAGACGACTCTTGCGGGCCCTGTTTCTCTCTCTCTCTTTGTGATTGTGTTTGTGCCCTTCCACATGTGCGCCTGTGTGTGCACAACCGCCCTGCCCAGCACACCTCATCCTTCTTGGTGAGTGTCATGACTGTTAATGGTTAATGTGGCCATAAACCTGCAGGGGGTTTGCAATCTCTGGGAAAGGCAGCTATCAGCTGGGCCATCAGCACAGCCCAGGAGAACAGCCTGTACCCTGCTGGCAGCAGCCCATGGGGAGGGGAAGGCTGCGGCTGCGGGGGAGCGTTCGCATCCCTTTTTTCTGACCTCTCCTTCTCAGTCCTGCCTGCAGCAAAAGTGTGCATGTGTCAGTCAGAGAGAATAACTTTTCTCCTGGGCAGGAGGTCTTACTTTTGCTGGACCGAAGGGAAGGGACAACCCAGGCCAGGCCATGCCATGCCATGCCAGGGCCCAGGCCCTCTTCTTCCATCCGGGAGGGCTGCTGGACCTGCCTGGAGCACACAGGAGGGCACGGGGGGGGGGGGAGTCTCCTTCCCCTTGTGACCTTGCTGCCCCCCTCCATCTGTCAAAATGAAATCTGTAGGGTCCCCAAGCAAAGCTGCAAAAGCAAGTAGCAAGTGCTGCTCTCCACAAGAAACAGTAGGAGACATTTGTGTGTGTGGCTAAGTCATGAGTTTCCCTTTACAGACGTTCTTGGGGTGGTTCCTGTTTCCTGGCTGAAAACCCGAGGGGCAGGGACTCTGCTGCAAAAAACAGGGTCTTGCGGCACCTTGTTGACTAACACCTTTCTGTCATTGTGCCAGCTTTTGTGGGTTCAATCTGCTGCAACCGGTGCCCAAACCGTTCCTATCTTCCAGCTGGGGGTCTTGATGGGGCTTTTCAGGGGAAGTCTTCTCCCAGCCCTAGGTCCAGCCACCAGCCCCAACTGGAGCAGGTCCAGCAGAGCGGGTGGGTCTCCTCAGGTAGGGCCAGCAGTTGGTTTGAGGCCCTGGATGAAAGGCACCATCTGCTCAGGTCAGAAGTGGGAGGGAAAGGAAGAAAGGCCTGGTGGGGGTCAGCCGTGGGATGCGGGCATCCTCTGTGGGTGTGAGCGAGTCCCTGAGGGCAGCAGGCCCTGGTCACCTGTAGACAGAGCCCTGGGAGCCCTCCTGGCTGGAGAGCGGGTTCTGGATGCCATGATGGGGAGGAGAGATAAAGAGCAAAAGAGGAGTTAATGGGGTAGGGCAGAAGCAGGAGGTGCCTGGCTTGGGAAGGAGCCCTGGAGTGACCCACAGGTGGGGAGGGGGCCTTCCATTCCCACCCCCAGCAATGTCTCAAAACCCTGGCAGCCTCCCCCCAGTACAGGCCCCGGGGCTTCTGTCTTGGTGTCTTGTGGAAGCAAATGCGCCCGGGGGACCTGCATGTTGGTATGGATTGGTCAGCAGATGAGGGTCCCAGTGCTTCATGCTCTGCAGGAATGGCAGACTCAGGTGCCACCTTGCCTTGCAATGCTCCTCACATGCTATGCACAGAGTTGACACACCATAGTCATAATTAAGGCCCATAAAGGAGGACAGCTGTGCTGCCGAACACCGCCAGCTCTGTGGGCAACAAAGGAAGATGTTGTCTCGGGGTGGGATGGGGCTCTGGACCACCCACTCAAGAATAGTCCTCCCTCCTGCCCCAGTTGATCCAGTTGAGAGGGGGAGCTCAGGGGACACACTTGTCTGTCTCTGGCCACAGAGACCTGCTTCAAACCAGCAGCGTTAATGGCGTGCCACCCACCTGGGCAGGTTGGCAGCCATGAAGGCTATTTTTAGAGCCACCCTTTGCGTGACAGCTTGCAAGATAAGCGCTATGTTTTGTTTCCCTTTCTCAAAGCACGCTGACAGGCTGCAGCTGGGGCAGCAATGGAAAAGCCCAGGTCTGGCAGAGCCAAAGTCCCTCCTGCTCTGTGGCACCTGTGGCACCCGTGGTGGCCAGGGCTACCAGCCCACATGCTACCAGGCCTGGGAAGGAGACTAGGGACTGGAGCCCAAGGCCTCAAATGGCATTCCCTGCAGCCCCTTCCTCTTTCTCACATGGAGCAAATTCCTTCCTGTTGCAGAGACCATCTTGGAGGGAAGACCAAACATGGAAGGGGTTTGTGGCAGTGAGCCCCCCCCCGCTACAGTGTTTTAAGCCAGGGGAGGCCTTTGCCTTTGGGTAGAAAAGACCACAAAAGAACCGAGGAAGAGGAAGAGGGAGGCTTGGTTACTTTTTAAGTAGATCAAGACGATGGGTCTATTGCTGACTGAGGACTGAAGCTGCTCAAGAGTGGAGGCAGGGGAATGAGGTGAGGAACTGGGCTGAGTCCTTGCCAACCTTTCCCCTTGGTTGCTGCTCTGCAGGGTGCGACTCCGGTTTTGGGAAGGCGGCTGCCCGGCATCTGGACGCGCTGGGCCTGAGGGTCTTCGCCACTGTGCTGGACTTGCAGAGCCCTGGGGCCCAGGAGCTCCGCCAGTGCTGCTCCCCTCAGCTGACCCTGCTGCAGATGGACCTGACCAAAGCGGAGGACATCCAGGAGGCCCTGCGCTTCATCAAGGCCCAGACGGCTGGGACAGGTGACCTGGGGGGGGGGGGGTGGCTGGCCTTCCGCTGGAACAAATGTAACCACAAAACCAGAGGTGGTTTTTTAAAAAGTGCCATCAGGCAGCAAAAAGGCAGAGAGAGCAACTCAGACAGTGGGGAAATGCAACCAGATTTTAGGGCTCATCTGAGAGCTGTGCCAGAGGCAGCCCGGGGGTCCCTTTGGGGGGGGAGAATATATCTGAAGTGCCCCTGAGGACAGGAGAGTGCTGAGCAGAGTCTGGTTTGGGGTTGGAGACTCATGCTTTCAGAATCCAGTTCACAGCCTCTGGAAGGCTTCCTGCAGACCCCTGGCCCTAGGAAGGCCCCATAGACTCCCAGAAACAGGGCAGCCTTCTGTCGGCAAGCCCCAGGGACTCACTTTCCTTCCCCCTCCAGACACACACATGGTTTGCCTTAGCTGGGTCTGGATTTCCCCATCTGACCCCTTTCTTTGAAAACTCAGGGCTCTGGGGCCTGGTCAACAATGCTGGGTTCAACGACACCATTGCTGACGCCGAGCTGACCCCCCTGCAGCACTTCCGTACTTGCATGGAGGTGAACTTCTTTGGCACCTTGGAGCTGACCAAAGGGCTGCTGCCATTACTACGCGCCTCGCGAGGAAGGATCGTCACCATCAGCAGCCCCGCAGGTACAGCCAGGGGGAGAAGGAGGCCCCATCTGAGCAGCCACCCGGTTGACGGATAGGCCCTAAGCCCAGATTGCTTATGGTGGGGGAAGAATACACCCCTCATATCTCTCTCTCTCTCTCTCTCTCACACACACACACACACACACACACACACACACACACGCTTGTTACGTGTGCCCAGTCCTAGATGCCTGGCACTCTGGGGAGCACCTAATCCAACCCTAGGTGCCAGGAAGGAATGTCCAGGAACCCCTTTGGCCACTGTGCCACCCCAGGCGCACAATGCGGGTAAAAGGCCACCTCTTCCTCCTCTTCTTTCTGCCAGGGAACATGCCGTATCCCTGTTTAGCCAGCTATGGGGCCTCCAAGGCCGCCCTCAGCCTCCTCATGGACACCTTCCAGTGTGAACTGGCACCGTGGGGCATCCGAGTGAGCGTCATCTTTCCCGGGTACTTCAAGACTGGTAAGAGAAGGGCTGGGGAGGCTGGCATCTAGCAGGCGCAGGGGTGCCACCGTACTCAAATGTGTGCTGCTGAAGACTGGAGCTCAGGCTGGCTCTCCCTCCGCAAAGCCAGGAGGCCAGAAGGCGAGGCTGCTCTTTCCCAGTGATGTGCCTCCTGGCCAGGAATGCTCTGTGCCACAGTGAGCAGCTGAGTTTATGGCTAATCCAGGTTGAGAGGCAAACCGGCTGGGCTGCCTGACTAGGGCGTTCCTCCCTCCGGTGACAGGGTCAGGCCAGAGGCTCCCAGGGCAAGGTGGGGCACCCTTCTGGGTCTCGGGGAGTCAGTCTTCCGCTGCCTGGATCTGGGCCTGAATGGCAGAAAGGTGGACACATGGAGGGTGAGGTGGGAGCAAACAAAGGCTCGCTTATTCTTTGCCTTTTTGAAGTAAATGTGTTTAGCCTTGGCAACTCCATCCTTTACTCAATACATTTGAATCTACTGTACTCAACTGTCAGTCAACCTCATGTATAAGTCAAGGACAGGTTTTGGGGTCAAAATTATGGATTTTGGTATGGCCTGTGGGTAAGTTCAGGGTACAATTTAGGAGCATGCAACAAAGAGTTTAAAGGGCAAAAGAAAGGAAAACAATGCTAAAGAACTTACAAAATTTCAGCAAGCATAAAGGCTGGATGGATGAGAGAATAGAAGGGGTTGGTGCTTCTGGGAAAGATCACGCTCTTGCCTTTCACCAGGAGATGGTTCCTTTTTAAATAAGAGTTCAAGTACAGTGCTTACATTAATCCATGGATAAGTCCAGTTGGGTTTTGGGGGCCTATTTTTGGACTAAATTTTTAGAGTTATACATGAGTATATGCAGTACTTTTTTATAACCTGATCCATATGATCTCTGAGATGATAAAGCCTTAACCAAGGGGAACTGTGAGCTCATTTCCTTTCAAAATGCAGATTTGGCTTGTTTTTAATTGTTTGCCTAAGCTACAAATGCAGGCAAAAACTCAAAGAACTGGCACAGCTCTGGCAAAACCACCTCACAGTCTTCTTGCCTAAGAAAACCCTGTGGCGTCCATGGGGTTGCCATGAGTGGACAGACGACTCAAAGGCCCTAGAGAGGGGTGAAGGTTCACTGGGAATTACCAAAGATCACAAACCAGGGAGCCAGACACTTTTATGTTGCCCAGAAGGCCTCTCTGCACTGGAATCGGGGGCTGAGGGGAGCGGGCACAGATTGCAAGCAGAGGATGCAAAGTGGTCGCCCCGTGAGTCAGATGCCACTTAATATTTATGTAAGAAAATGTGGCCTCTTGCTCTTCCACCCCTGAAAAGCAGAGGGTTTGCCTCCCTGGGCTTTGGCCTTTCCTGCCCTTTGGCCTCCTGCGTCTCAAGGTGCCAAACGCCCACACACATGCGCACACATACTCCTTGTTAGGTCAATAATCTTTTGTGCTTTCTCTCGTTGAAAAGATTTTGTCCCTTTGATCAAGCCAGCATAACACTGCTTTGCTGCCGCAGGGAGTAGCTCTGTGGGCGCTGGGCTGCCTTTCCTCGCTGCATGCCCAGACACCTGCCCACCTGCCTGCCCAGCACCTTGGATAGCTCTATCATAGTTCAACCCAAAACCTGGCCATGTCCTCTCCATGGGAGCCACCGGCTTCTTGGCTGCCTTTCAACAAAGCGCCTCCCCTGCTTTCTGCCCAGCATGGCTTCCTCTCTTTCCTTTGCTTCCCAGCTTCAGTGCAGTGAGGCAAAGGAAGACTGGTCAGCCCCCTGCCCACTTTATCCTTCTAAGGACAGCCCTCTCCTCTGGAGGGGAAGGGGGTCCCTGGGTTTCCTGGCTCCAAGGGTGAGTTGCGGCTGGATGTCCCAATCCCCAGTTCAACCATCTGAGCCTAAGGCATTGATAGACTCTCAACTGGGAGGTCAATACACATGTCTCAGAACCTTCGGAAGGGAAGGGCCACCCTCTCAGCTTCACTCTCTCTCCCACCAAACCCTTTCAGGCAGCTCTTGCAATCCCGAATACTGGAAGAAGCGGAAGCACGAGCTGGTGGACAGCTTGCCCCCAGAGCTGCTGGAGGCCTATGGGGAGGAATACATTGAGGAGATCAACAAGCAGTTCCTGGACTTCATGAAGCTGGCAGTGGAGGATCTGAGTGCAGTGGTGGAGAGCATCACGGATGGCCTCCTCTCCCCCCAGCCACTGGTCAAATATTACCCCGGGAGGGGCCTGGGCCTCATGTACTTCATCCACCACTACCTACCCCATGGCGCCCGGGACCTCTTCCTCAAGGCCTTCTTCATCAACCCCAAGCTGCCCAGGGGGCTCCAACCCAAAACCTTCCCAGGCACCCCCCCTCACAAACCCTGACCCCGTCCTGCCTGGGACTCTACCTGGGATGCCCTTTGCAGTGGGGCACAAGGAAGTCCCCTCCTCCTCAAGGCACATGGTATAGGTGGTTCCCATCCACGACTGGCAGTCCCTTCCTGCTCTCCCGACCCCTCAGGTCTGTACCAAAACCAAGGGCAGTGCTGGCGACTGCGCAAAATGGACAGCTCTCTGCACCTTCAAGAAATACCTCCAGGAACTTTGGCTCAGAAACCCTCTGACCAGCTTTCTCTTGCTATCGTTGTTGTTGCTGCTGCTGTCTGGCCAGAAGCTGACCTCCAGGCTGGAGAGATGGACCGCTGGGTCAGCATGGGGAAGGGCTTTTTCCTTGGTGATGAGCCAAACACACTCCTGCCACTTGTGCCAATTGCTCTGCCCTCAGCAGAGCCACTTTCTCTCGCACATGCGCCCTACACATTTCCCTCTGCCCAGCCCCAGAGCCTCATTGCCACGCGGACCTGAGCCACGGCAGCCATGCTGCCTCCAGGGACCAAGAGAGGTTTGCTGCTCAACAGCTTGCAAATCTCGCCCCAAAGAGCCAAGCCTTTTGTGATTGCCACTTACAATAAAAAAAAATTCATGTTGCTGCCTGCCGCGTGTGCCTTGCCATCTTGGTGGGACACAGCACCCACTCCAGCCAAGAGCCCCAGCGGACTGGAATGGCTCCCTCTGACTGCATTGAACCCCATACTGGGATCCTCTCTGGAAGACAAGCGAGGGGCAGGAGAGACTTCTCAGGGGGAAGGCCCCCTCCATGTTGGAGTCCCACCATTCTTCTGCCTCTCCACCAGTGGAGAACACAATACACTGGTCTGGTCTGCAGGTGACTGTAGGTTTCAAAGAGAAGGCTGGCCAGAAGGCAGAAGTCATTTGCTGGTGAGCAAGGAATTGAGCAGAGGGAGGCAGGGACCCCAAGGCCCTTCAAAGGGGCCCCAAAGTGGAGAAGGGCTGCTCAAGGGCCATGCGCCACTCTCCCATGGCTGCCCACAGATAGCGGGGCTTCCCTTTCCTGACTTCTGGCTACGAGGAAGGAATTGGCCCTTTGGACGGGGACCAAGAGGGAAAGACTTGGCAACAGGAGTATCACCTTCAACCATTCATGGGTCTGTGGCATTTGGGTGGGGGCAAGGCTCCTGCTGGAGAGGCAGGCATGGGGAGTGGGCCTTTTGGTCTGTGGGGAAAGCAGTTAGGAAGACAGGCGCAGGGTGCAGACTGCAAGCAGGGTGGGGAGTGGTCCCCCATATTGGAAGCCAATGGGTTCCCCTGGTGAAGCTGGAAACTGCAGAACTCACCTCTACCGGATGGAGTGACAGACAGCCAACTAAGCTGCTTTTATGAGGGGAAGAGACCAATTCCATGGGGCCACAGAGACCCCACCACACTCTTTGCATCTTCTCCCCCTCCACAATATTTTGTCTTGGGAACCTCTAGCAATTCCATTCTTTCAGCGCAGCACAAGCTCAGGAACAGGGCCAGACTGACCCCAGGACCCCTGGGTCCTTCAGCCTGACTGGGGACCATGGGAGGGGGATGAGAGGCTGCCACGATTTCTACCTTCAGGAGCATGAACCGCATCACTACACAGTCCATCAGGGAAGGAGTCTGGGGTAATTCCCAAGTCCACCTTTGGGACAGCCAAATCCCAAGACACCAACTCCATCCATGCGCCCACTCACCCTCCTAGCCATGAAGTATCGAGAGAGAATGGAATCAAAAGAGAATTATCTTGGTTGATCATTTATTATTACAGCTCAAGAGCAAAATGAACAGTACAGCAAACACTCAGAGGGAGGGCAGCAACGGAGCCCAGGCGCATCATCTTCACAAAGACAATGTCTTTCCCAGCATCAGCAGAGGAGGAGGAAGAGGCCAGTGGACCCCCTCTCCTGCCCCACAGACTCTCACACATTGGAGGGAAGGCACAGCAGGGAGACCCCTCCCCACTAGCAAGGGGGTGCCTGTGGGCAGCAGGGGAGAGTGGTGGCCATTTAAGGGCCAGGGCAGCCGCTGCGCCTCAAGATGGCAGGGCTTTCTGGGACGCCAGGCAACCACTGCCACTACGAGGAGACAGAGGGAAGCCCAAACAAACCGGCCTGAGAGCCACGCAAGAGTGCCAGGACCCACAGATGGTGGAAGTGGAGGCTCTTGCTGGGGGGCTTGGAGTGACGAGGGGCTGGGGGAGTACCTCTGCAGCCCAAGCCCCTGGGCAAGGCAGCCCTTTTGACTCATCTGGGAAGTGGCTGAGGCCTTCCTCCCGTGGCCCTGGCGCCATCCACAAAGACCCACTCCCCTCCTCGCTGTAACTGGCAAGTGACTGACCTGGAAGGCTGCCACCATTTCCAGAGGAGCCACTGCCCCCTCCCCAGGTCTGCCACAGCCCCCCCCCCAACACACAGAGGCAATGCAAAGAGCAGAGATGGAGAATGCAGGGGGTGCGCCTTATACTGGTTGAACAAGTTTAATGCCCTTCCTCCAGGCACACTGGTCCTCTGAGGCAACTCAGCCACCATCAGTCACTCCCCCCCCCCCCCCCCCCCCCGGGGGGAAAGCCTTTCCCCCCCCCCCACCCCCCACCCCAAATGCAGAGCCAAGATTGATAGGAAGGAAAGGCAAACCAGTGCCATCAAACCGGCTCCAGAC
Organism: Sceloporus undulatus; assembly: GCF_019175285.1. Classification (NCBI taxonomy): domain Eukaryota; kingdom Metazoa; phylum Chordata; class Lepidosauria; order Squamata; family Phrynosomatidae; genus Sceloporus; species Sceloporus undulatus. The sequence continues at coordinate 1,634,036 of NC_056529.1, read as the reverse complement.
TGGTCCCATAGGAACCCATTGCAGAAAGATAAGCAGTCAAGACAAGCGCCTCTCTTCTCGCCCCCACACACAGAGTGTCTTGCTGGGGGAAAGAGTGCCACACATGGGGCTCACAATCCAGCCACACCTCACAGGTCTCCCTCCTCCTCCTCCTCCTCCGTAGCCAAGCCAGCTTTGGGGAATACTGACAACTGAGTCTGACCTACACAGATCACACACACACACACACAGTGAACACGTTACAACTCTGAAGGTAGCAGCAATGGGGGAGAGGAGAGGGAGGCAGGGATCCTCCCCTGGGCCTTGGCTACACCCCACAGACCCCTCCTGGCCACTCCCCACCAAATGTGCTTTGAGGCCAAGGGGCAGCAGAGAATGAGGGAGAACTATGGGGCTTTGCTAAGGTGAGGGCAGGGGGGGGGCAGGCTCAGAAGATTGGGATGTAGTTGTCGATCTTGGCCCGGTGGCGCTGGGCAATGCACTCGGCAATCCAGACAATGTTGCGGCATTCTTGTTCCTTCAGCTTCACGAAAGCGTAGAAGACGCCAAAGTGGAATTGGTTCAGGAATGCCAACTTGTTCAGCTTCACCTGTTGGGGAAATGAGGGCAAAGAGATGACTCTTTGCTGCCCATCCCCTCAATGGTCCCTCTTGGCTTCTCCCAGAACACAACTGGATAGAAACCCTACCACCTCACACACCAGCAAGCCCCCCCCCCCCCATCCAAATCCACCCTTCAAGATATGGCTGTCCTTTGAGCACCTCTTCCTTTCTACAGCAGCACTTCCTGGCACTTGCCCATTGCTCCCAAGGCATGGAGGGCCAAGGGCTGGAGGCGGGGTGATGGAAGCTGCAAAGGGCAGGGCAGGGTAAGGAGGGCACTAGGCCGGGCATCTCGGTTTGCAGGTTCCTGCCAAGAGCAGAGCCACTTGGGCCTCTCCTCCTTGCACTCAGCTGCCTCTATATAAAAGTCATGGGCCGGGGAAGACTCCCTAGACATATCCTCACTTCAGCCTCATTCCCTGGACCCACCAGCGACTTCTAAGAAGGAAGAGTGACTCCACTGCTAAATTCCAACTCCCTATCAGACCCCACTTGTTAGGGATATGGGAACAGAAACGGGGAAGCCCCACAAGTTGCAAAAAGGAAACCGAAAGGGAAAGGAGAGGGAGGCTTTGGCCAGCCTCTCTTGGTGGAGGTGGGGGAAGAGGTCCTGTGCAATGAGAAGGAGACCCTGTCACTGCCAGGAACTGACCAGAAGGCTACAATGCCCAGAGCTGTGCTAAAGGCCAAGCGTCCAGGAGACCCCTCTCACCTCATGCTCAAAGAATCGGTCCTCCAGCGTCTTGTCTCCAGGGTTGCTCCCAGCTCCCTCAAAGAGCAACTTGTATTCCTGCAGGAGGGAAGAAATGGGATGACTGAGCAGGTAATGGAAGAGACCCCTCTGTCATCCCAAGGGCCAAGGGGGTGCAAAACAGAGTTCAGAGGCGTCTATAGTGGATGGAAGCACGCGGCCCAAAGGAGGCACACAGCAGCCTCCGAGAGAGCAAAGAATCAGGGTTCAACCCAAGGCACAGCCACATCTAGCATCAGCAGGAGTTGGGGGGGTGGGAGGAAAGAGGCAGTGGCCCTCACCGGGTAGTAGTCAGCCACGGCTTTGACCTGCTCATAGTCATCTGCCCGGGCGAGCTGGGCCAGGCCCTCTGGGTAGAGTTTCCCACAGTGGGGAAAGAGCTTGGCCCGGTCCTCTTTGGACAGCTCAGTACCAAAGGAGTTGATGGTGATGATGAAGGCCCTCCGGTCAGCTTCAAACTGTGAGGAAAGAGGGAAAGAAAAGGGTCAGTCCAGGGATGGGGGCAGGCAGGCAACTGGTGTCCTGCCCTGAGTTTTCAGGTGGGGAAGAACTGGCTGGGCAGTAGCCTGGGGCCGGGGGCAGAAAAGGCTGGCTAGAGCACTAATTTGCCAACAGAGTAAAAACCATATCCTTCTCTCTCTCAATGGTCATGAGCATACTGAGCCGTGCCAGTTCTCCATCTCATGCCAGTCCCTACCTCCAAGATGGGGCACATGGCGTCTGCTGTTGTGCCACCCAGGGCCTTGCAGAACTTGTAGAAGGACTCCAGGTAAGCCTGGGGAGGAAGAGCAGCCAGAAGAAGAGAGTCAGTCACATAGCCAAGGAGAAATGGTGCCACCTGCCCAGGGAGCGCTGGTGCCAGGAGACTCAGTTCTGGCCTCAGGGTTTTCTGTGGGGCTCATGCCAAGCTATGAGGCGCCAGCCAGGTGACCCTCCTACCTAAGCAAAGGTTGATGGCACACAGCTGAGTTCCTATAGTTTCAAGGATATTTTTGTGGGAGATGTTCTTCCCCAGCCCAGAAGAGCTCCACAGGGCAGGAGCAGTCAGTCTTGACTTTTCTTCCTCCTCCTTCCACCAAAGATTTTAATTTCTAAACCCACCCTTCTCCTTTATTAATGAGAAGACTTTATTAAAGCAAGCAGCAGGGTGGGTTTAGTTCCTGGAGGATTAAATGAAAAGCTTGATCTCCTCCACTTTTTCCTGCCAGCTGCAGGAGCCATCATCCTTAAATGCCATCCCACTCCCACCCCTTCTTTCTCCTCTTCCTTTTTCCTCAGATTTTGGGCTACAGAAATAGTAAATAATAACAATGAAATCTTTATCTACATTTTCTATAGCCCAACACCTGAGGTCTGGTGAAGGATGGTAGCATCCCAAAAGATGAATTATTGCTTAAAAAAAATTAAATCAAAGAAGTAGATTTCTAAATTTTTGTTTTCCATATCAAATGTATATTGGTGTTCCTAGAATTTATCCACTTATAGAAGTCAGCTGCACTCCCCTTAAAAATCTGACCCCAAATATTAGGGCTTGTTCCAAAATAAAACACTCCTCTGCTGAGCGCTTGGAGATGAGTCTCTTTTGCCCACAGCACCTCTGAGGCTCAAGACCAAATGGCTGCCCCAAGCAACCTTGTCCTTCTGGCCTCTCACTCTCCTGGACCCCAACCCTTCTCCTCAGCTGCTGGCAGGGAAGACCTGGTCAGGATCCCAGGGGAAGAGGTATGATTTTGCTGGAGATGAGAGGGAGCAACAGTTAGGAGTAGCACCAGAGGTAGCACCACTCCCAAGTCTACCCTAAGCCTTTCCAGGGCTGGAAGGGGGCAGAGTGCCCTGACCCCAATCAGAGCGCACCAGCCAGCTCCTCACAGCCTGGGAAGGCCCTTTCCAGTGGTTCAATGAGGGGCTCCACACTTTTCTTCCTTCCTCCCAGCAAATGGCCTTGGTTCTGGCCTGCCAAGGCTGCAATGGCAGTGCTACTTTCTCACTGGGCCCTGGGGAACCTCTAAGAGAGCAAGGCTCCATAAGGAGCCACTTTGGCACCACCAGCTCTCAACACCAGCCACTGCCAGGACACCCCTTGGCAGGAAACCCTGCCAAGCAGAAGGCAGACAGGGGCAAAAGAAGGCGAACTGGTCCAACAGGCATTCATGCCAGCAGAACCAGCTGCAACAGGTTCTCTTCCTTCTCTAGTGGCAATGCACAAAGCCCAACCTTCCCATTCTAAGATGTTTCCAGTCCTCTGTTCCTTTTGGGCTGTGCAGCCTCCAAGGCTTTCTGGCCTCTAGCTTGCAAAGCATTAGGCAGGCACATCACAGCACCTTCAGCTTCCCCAACTGGTCACCATTGGTAAGTGCTGGGGCCAAAAGAGCAGCCAAGACTGCCCACCCTGCTATGAGAACAGGTGGCCAAGAGCAGAGCCTTACCCTGCTCTGCGTTGGCACCACAAGACCAGAGCTGATTGGGACCCTGGAAGAAGGGCAGAAACAATGTGCCATGCTCGGGACAAGTCTCCGCCACTGGAAATTCATTCTGGTCCTCTCGGCCAGCATCCATCACCCTTTGCTCTGTCTTTGCCCACCACCATATCACAAGACCCTTTAGTGAGGGAGAGCTGTTCTCCTCTTAGAGCACTGACCTTGTACAGTGTATTTCGAATAATTTCAATGTTCATTTCATCCAAGTCTTGTTCAGAGATGCAATCTTGGAAAAAGGCCGCTGGAAAGAAAGGAAACATCAAGAGACAGGAAGTTGCCCAATGGGGGACTGTGCTCAAGGGAAGGGTGTCCACTTGGGGGATTTAGGCAGGTTTCAAAGGTCTAACTCAGGAGGAGTCACCAAGCGGCAGCCTTAAAAGTGTCTGGGCATTGGAAGAGTGCACATCTGCCCCCCTCCTCCCCAACAGAAGCGATCAGCCTCTGAAGCTTGCTTACTCACCCAGGGGCGTGTCCACCAATATGGCATTGTAGAGTTCAGCAGGTGTCTGGGCAATGTTCACAGCCTCCATTTGCTCAAAGCTGCCCAGCGGGTGGCACTTGGGCACCAACTCTGCAATGGAGCGCTGGTGGAGCGTTCCCGTGATCAGAAGGATGACATTGTCAATCATGTAGCTGTATCTGCAAGGAAGCCAAGGGGTGAGAGGAGGATGGAGGGAAGAGGCACACCAGCTTCAGAAGTGGGCCCCGTGGCCCTTGCCCCAAGGAACAGGGAGCCCACACAGCTGTCTGCTGACCCCATGGGCTGCAGATACGAAATCTGGCTGAGGTCCTCTACCCCCCCCCCCCATGCTGCTTCACAGTGGAGCCGCCTGGCAGGCCCAAAGAGCCTGTCTTTGGCAGAGGACAGTGCCAACCAAACAAGCTCTTCCAGGGCCAACCCCTTGCCAAGGCTTTTACTTCCTGTATTTAGGAGGCATAGGAAGGCAGAGAAGGCTCCTTGCAGGGTCAGGAGAGGCAAGAGGGAAATAAAACAAAGGTCCTATCCCAGAGGTGGTGGAGGTGGCAAATGCTACCTTGGTGGGGGAGTGATAAAAAGCATTGCATGGAGTGACATCTGTTTTACTGCAGTTCCTCCCGGGCAAAGCAACCATAAAAAAGGATTCCAAACAGGGAACCTTCTCCAGAGACAACTGGCAGCGGCAGCACCCACAGTCATCCCCGCAGGTGATGCCAAGCTGGATGGATCAGGTCTGAGCCAGGTGAACACCCTCAGAGGGAGGGCTCCCCAGCCAAATCCCATGAGGTTTGAGGGAGGGTAATCTGCAGCCAGCCAGCCATGCAGGAGGAGCAGCAAGAGCAGCTCAACCACCAAGGACACCAGGAGGAGGCAGGGAAAGGCCCTAGGTAGCTAGAAGGCTCTGGAGCACCCTTGGGGGGCCTTAGGCCTGCCTCCCAGAAGCTGACAAGGGGGGCCCTCCAGCACTGCCCAGAGCTCAGCCCTCGCTGAGTGCCCTCCCTAGGGGCTCTGTGTCTTCAAAGGCACTGCCACCCGGGGCTCCTGAAGCATGTTTCCTAGTGTCCCCCCAACTCGTTCTGGCACTTCTTCTGACTATGCTCCAAATTCCACTCTCCAGTGCCCCACAGGCAACCATATTGACATGAGCAACTGTCAGGCTCCAGCAACTGCCATCCTAACTAGCACCTTTTCGCAGGCTGGGCTCCACAAGGAAGTGACAGGGGTCCAAGGGGCTTCTGGGATGAGGATGGGGGAGGTGAAACAAGGGTGGACCTTCCAGAGGTTGTGGAACTGGTGCTGTCATCACCATCTAATGACTGGTTAGGGCTGATGGACACTGTAGTCATGCAATCTCTGGAAGGCCTCCACTCCTGCCCCAGACCCTGTATTGTTAAACCTCCAGGAAAGGCAGCTGATCATCCAAATCAGAGTCACATCTGCTGCAGGTTTTCCTTATGCGGCCCAAGAAAAATGGTTTCTCCTCACACCCAGATTTCCAGGAAACTAAAGGTCTGCAAACAGTTACCTGAAAGACTCTTTAGGTGGGGTGGATGTGTTTAGCAAAAGTGACAAACGGAAACAGCCTTGTAAAGATTCCAGGCGGCTGGTGAACTGTGGGCTCGGCCACCAAGCTGATAAGCCAGGCCACTCAGCTGGCTCCTGCCTCTCTCCCCAAGGCCACATGTGCCCCTGTTGCTAAGAAATGGGCAAGGCGACCAGGATGACAGAAGGCGGGGAGCTCGCTTGGCAAGGGAGACTTACGTGATGAAGTCCAGGAAGCTAGCCAGCGGCTCATAGGCATGGTTCCGCATGTGGCGGAACTCCACCACCATCTTCTCCTTCAGCTTGTCGTCGATGACAGACACTGTCAAAGGAGAGGCTTCATTGGCTAGAAAGTTCCCATAATCCGTGCTCTGGAGGTGAAGCTTCAGATCTTGAAGAGAAAAAGCACACTGCTCGGGACTCAGAAAAAAGCAAGAGGATGGTGGATGGAGAGAGATGGCCTGCCGAAGGCCCCAGTTCTCAGTGCCACCCTTCCTACACAGCCTGCACTCCCAGGACTCATTGGGGGGACCCTGCACAGATCACAGGAAGACTGGTTGCGGGTGTGGCGGGACTGGTCACTCAGCTGGTCTGATCCCAAATCATTCCAGGAATGAAACTGGGGCTAAAAATCCACTGGCAAACACACATGCACCACAATGTGGGTACAGCATGTCCCAACAGGCTGCCTCCACCCCAACATTCACAGATTATACTGCTGTTTCCAAACCCCCTTTCTACCCCCTGCCCCTCCCCCCTCCCCCCCCCCCCCCCCGCCATTCTGCCCTGAGAGCCAGGGGAGGACTCTGCCGCCTTCCCAAAGTCTCAGAACATGAGGACCAGCTGGCAACCTCTGGCCTTCTGAAAGAACACCCACTCTGCATGTCCAGTCCTGGCCAAGGAGCCTTTCCTTTCTTGGCCCCCTAACCCCACCTGCCTCCCCACAGGACCCTTCTTCTCTCTCCACACACCCCTCTGCATTGCACATTGGATTCACACCAGGCTTGCTACCTTTGTAGCCCAGATGTACTGTCAAACAACCCTGACAAGACCAGCATCTGATGGGCTCCAAACTTTTTTGCCTCCTTAAAGAGGCCCTCCTGGTCCCAAGCACAGGGAGAGCTATTCCCTGTCAGCTGGTTTTCTGGAAGTTTATCGGCATCTTGAGCAGTCCAAGAGCACAGAAGCTTTTTTTTTTTTTGGGGGGGGGGGGGGAGAATGCAGGCCAGGAGGGGACTGAATGGAAGCAGATGAGATGGGTGGTGTGTGTGTGTGCGGGACACTCTGTTTCTGGGAATCCAAAGCAGCTCAAGGCCTTCTCTGCCTCTAGGGAGTGAAGGGGTTGCGCAACCACTTACTGGCTTTAGAGCAAGGCCCCAGAAATGGGAGGGGGGATAAAAGAGAGAGAAGGAGATGGAGGAGACAGAAGAGAGACCAGCCATCTCTGTGGCCTCCAACTGCCATCAAACCACGTGCACATGGCCAAAAGTCAGGGACGATAGGAGCTGTCAACTTGCACCACTCACATGTTCCCCTCCCCAGATGACACCCCCCCTCCTGTCACCGGCTGTCAAGGCTGGAGAGGATTGGATCCTACCCTTCATGTAGCTGCCAGCTACTTTCCAGGGCTCAGCCACCCCTGTGGGAAAAACATGATGGACTCTCAATGTGCAGATTCTTAAACCCCAAGCAGGCCAAGCGAGCAGCCCTACTGTAGTCTGCAAACCCTAGCTGAGCCCCATTTGTGCCAGCCTACCACATGGGGATCCCTCACACTGCCCCTGAAGCCAGAGGGTGACTATTAGAGCACTCCCTTCCCAACCTTGGCAGGGGGCATGCGGGAGGAGGCAGCCCAAGGAAGGGACTGCTCTCAGGCCCTCTCTTTCATCAACCCATCCACAGGCCAGAGCATTTTCCATGAGCTGGCCATCAGATTCCAGCAGAGCCTGATGGCCACCTGGAGGGAGGGAGGGGCAGCTGTGGCAGAGCCCCACAAACATCTCCCTGGCCTTCCCAGACCCCTCTTCAGTGGCTTACCAGACACCAAGGCCTGCTCAGGAAGCCATTAATGAATAACCAAGATGGGCAACCAGATGGGGAAAGACAGTGGCCCATGTGAGAGTGCTGGGTCTCTTTGGGGGTCCCGCTGTCCCTGACAGGCCAGTGGCTCCCAGGGCACAAGGCCTCAGTTGGCAGAAATGGTCTTTGGAAAGGAGAACAGAACCTGCACCTCTCCTGCAAGGAGGCAGCTGGCAGGACCTCCCTGCGGCGGAACAGAGCACCCCCCCAGATAGGGACAGAGGAGCTGCCCTCCCTCTCCAATATGGGGCAGGATAGGGCTGCATCTTGGCTCCCCCTCAACTGCAAAGCTGGCCCAATTCTTTCGGAAGGTAATGGGTTTGGGAATGTTCTGTGCTGAACTATGATGGGCCAAGACGGGGAAGGGGAGACCATGGACAAGAGGGAGGAAGAAATGAGAACATTCTCAGGGCTGCCTTCCAGAGAGGCACCTCTCAGGGACACAGCAAATTCAGACATGCACGTGCACACACACACACCCTCTCGCTCTCTGTGCATTTGTATTCCTCCTGCTGCAGCTGGCATTCAGAGACAGCTCTTCCTACTGTCAGCTCCTTTTCCTCCTCCGTTATCAGCCAATGCTCCACATGGAAGACTGAAAGCAGCCTCAGAGAGGAAAATAAACCTCTTGCAGAAGTATTTGCATGGAGACAACCTCCTACCTAAATACACTTAAGGCACCAGGTCCAGTCTGATTGTGGAAGCTAAACAGGGTCAGCTCTAGTTAGGGCTGGGATGGGAGACCACCAAGGAATATCAGGTGCTGTTGTAGGTATAGAGCCACAGAGCTGGAAGAGACCTTAAGGGCCATCTAGTCCACCCGCTCCTTCTGCCACACCGGAAGATACCATCCAAGCACTCCCAACAGCCATCCAGCCTCTGTTTAAAAACTGCCTCCAAAGAGGGTGCCTCCACCACTCTCCAAGGCAGAGTATTCCATGGTCGAACAGCTTTTACTGTCAGGAAGTTCCTCCTAATGTTCAGCTGGAATTTCTTTTCCTGTGGCTTCCATCCATTGTTCCATGTTCTAGTCTCTGGAGCAGCAGAAAACAAGCTTGCTCCATCCTCAATAGGATATCCCTTCAAATACTTAAACATGGCTAGCATATCACCTCTTAACCTTCTATCCTCCAGGCTAAACAAGCCCAGGTGCCTAAGTTGTTCCTCATAGAGATTCATGGTTTCCAGAGGAAGGAACTGGCAAAACCTCTTCAGAGGATTCCTTGCCTAAGGAAACCCTATGAAATTTATGGGGTCGCCATAAGTTGACAGATGACTTGAAGGCACACAAACACACACACTCTGCTGCCCTGCCCTAGCTGGGCCGCATCACAGGACATGGAAGACACATAGGTCAGTACCCATGTCCTCCCCCCAATCAGGCTTCAGCCCCACCATGGTACAGGGGTGACATCACTGGACATCCAGGTTCAAATCTTGCACTTTACCATGAAGGTCACTGTGTGACCACCAGCCACCCTGCGTCTAAACCTACCTCACAAGGCTGGCATGAAAGTAATGGACAGCGGGTGTTCTGGGGGAAGGGCCACTCACCCCTCTGGAAGTTGTGACTGTGAAAACAACCCACCTGAGTCACCTACAAAGTACCAGAGCGGGTGCAGCTAGGATGCCTTCCCTGTGCTGAGTACGCCAGAGCTCAGCACACACACTCACCACACATGGAGAATGGATGCACTTTAGCGCCCTTAGTATAAGAAACACTGAAGCTCAGGAAAAGTATTGAAAGTAGAAGCTAAAATCTGTAATAAGGATATAGACTGATACAGAGTTAGTCAGGAATCACCCAGCTAACTTAAATGAGTTCACATCTGTGGAGCCAGATGAACTTCATCCCAGAGTAATGAAGGAACTCGTCGAACCATCTGTCGTCATTTTTGAGAAATCAAGAGAACCAATAAGACATCAGAAGACTGGAGGAGACCAAACACTGTTCTTCCCTTTTAAAAAGACAAAAAAGGAAGAAAGAAAAAAAGAACTAGGAAACCACAGGCCAGTCAGCCTGACTTCAATACCAGGAAAAATATTAGAAAAGATTACAAGAGACTCTCTTTACACATATCTAGATGATAATGCAGTATTTGGTAGGAACCAGCATGGGTTTGTCGAGAACAAATCCTGCCAAACTAATCTTATATCCATTTTTGATCACTAGTTTAGTAGATGTTGGGAATGCTGTGGATGTCATTTATCTGGATTTCAACAGAACGTTTGATAAGTGACAGGAGGATAGATTTTGATGGAACATTAAAGGAACTTCTTGAGAGAAAAAGCGGTTGGGCAATGGAACCAGTTCCTTAGAGAGATGGCAGGGTCCCCTTCCAAAAGAGGCTGGGCAGCTGTACCTGGAGTTTCCGTCCTTGAGGGCCCCTTCCAACTCTATGATTTTAGCTCTACTTTAGCCAGGGCCCTGGACTGCTGACCAGAGGACAGTCCAGGGTGCTGCCCTAAATCAAAATACTAGGCGGGTACACACACACACACACACACACACACACACACACACTGCTGCTTTCCTAACTGGCTTGTGAGACTCTCAGTGTAAGAGCACTGGATGCTAGAGATGTGGCTCTCGTCCTGCAGGCATAAGAAGACTCCGGCCTGTTACAGACTGCCAAAATAAAGCTGCTTCGGGTCTCTTTGGAGTTATGCTATTTAAGTGATGCATGGGTCCTAAGAGTCCAGAGGTTGTGCCAAAGCCACACTCCATTCCTAAGCACTAGAGTGCAGCTTTGGTGCAGCTTCTGGATTCTTAGGATGCATGCATCATTTAAACAGCATACCTCCAAAGAGACCCGAAGCAGCTTTATTTTGGCAGTCTGTAACAGGCCTCCAATGCAGCAGGCGCAGGCTGCCCAAGCCCTCAAGTAAATGACAGGCTATTCTGAAAGAGAAGAGGCATGCCAGCTGTAGTAAAACCCAGTGCTCTCGCCAACAACACCTGAAGCAAGGAAGGCCCAAAAAACCCTGATGATGATGAATAATGTGTCAGCCCTTTAGGGTACTATAGGAGCCCTGAGGCAAAGTTTTTGCAAATAACAAGCTACAGCAAGCACACACACAGCATCACACCCAAGACTTTTAGAATGGAGTTATCAACTTATTGGTTTATTAAGAGGGAACTTGAAGGTTCAGTCTCAAAGAAGTCTTGATGCAACAATTATGAAAATGTGAAATATTCTCTCAAGGACTCGAGTTCCTCACATTCGATCCTTTTCCACACATCTCCCTATGAACGCTTGGAGCCAATTTTACCTAAAAGGGTTTCCTGAAAAAGAAGACTAATGCATAACGGTGTAAAGTAGGACCAAAGCAACACTTTGTTTAGTGCTTTCCCTAAAACACTGAGTTTTCATCACTATTATCCACTCCATAAGCCAGCAGCAGACGTGAGCCAAGCAGCTCAACCAAGAGGCCTTTGCAAACTCACCGGCTGACAGGACCCAAGCTCACCAAGCCCCCCCCCCCACTTAATTCAGGCCCCAAGGTCCAGGGTGAAGGCAGACCCACGGTCTGCCTTGTTAGAGGCAGGCTGGCCAGAGAGGAAAGGCTTCCTTCCCTCCTGGCTTATCAGGAGACACAGGCGGAAGGCAAGCGTCATGCCTGGGGTGCCATCTCACGACAGGAGGGAGAAACTGCAGCAGAGCAGCCCGCAGATAAAGAGGGGGGTCCCACAGACACTAGTCCAAGGCAAGCAGAGGAGGGTGCATAGCTGTCCAGGCAACAGGGGTTTCTGAAGTGGTTTTATGAAGGGGGAAGGGGTCTGCTTCAATAAAACTGGTTCATTCACAGTAATTCCACCCACTCCTTCCAAAGGGTTCGTTATGGGCCTAGTTCTCACGATCCAACATGGTGTGCCAACCATCCTCTGCCCTACTGCAAGGACATAAAGGTTTAGCTGGGAAGGGCATTCCAGTGGGGAGGACCTAAGGCTCCCCACCGCTGCCCCACAGGGCCCTTTATGCCCAGTCCTTGGGAAGCTTTGCCCTTACACAAGACAGTTATTTGCCCCATTCACACCCCACCTTCCTCTCAGCGCTGAGCATTTCCTCCCACAAACTGTTCTTGATCCATGTACAGATGCCATTAGCACTGACCAAGGACCCCCTCCACCCCCAGAGAAAGCTGTGAGGCAACCTGGCAAGCAACAGGGGAAGCCTCTGGAGCAGAGCCAGGAGCAAAGCCAAGCGCAGGCCGGCAGCACCAGACCAGGCCCATCCAGACATTGCCCCAGAGCCCCTTGGGAGTAGCCTGGGCCTGCGAGGGTAGTCTCCTTCCTTGGAGGCCTTTAAACAGGGGCTGGATGGCCCTCTGTCACGTGGGGGTTGATTGAGAGTTCCTGCATGGCAGAAGAAGGGGGTTGGACTGGATCAGGGCCCTCCTTGGGGTCTCTTCCCACTCTAGGACCCTATGGGCTCCTGGGGCTGAAAGCACAGCTACGGGAACAGCCTCCCGTCTTCCCATCGGAAGGACCACTGAGGCTTCACAGCTTAGACATTCCTCTCAATGGGAGAAAACTTCCTTTTACATGGTTCTGCGTTACCCAAATCTCCATCCCCCTGTTCAGTCAGAAGAGCTGCAAAAGGCGTGCTGTTGGGCCCCCTCCCTCCCTCCCTGGCCTTTGTCCCTGGCTCTCCCTGCAGCCACGGAGGGACAGGGGAGACTTGCCCAGGGGAGCAGAGCGGGCCTTTGGGGCTGGGGCCAGGGGAGACCCCTCAAGCCGGCCTCCCTTTTGCTGCTGGCGGCCCCGAGAGAGGCAGGCCTTCGGCACTTCGTCAGGGGAGGGAGGGGATTCCCTGGGGCTCCCTCCCTCGGTCTCCGGGGAGTCCCGGGGCATGGCCTCTTCGCCCTCCCCGCATTTCGTGGCGCCGAGCCTGGCCTTCTTCGCGACGCGTGTCGGTGTGTTCACTCGTGCATTTTGCCTTTCCCTTGCGTAGCCTGCGTCGCTTTCCAAATGCTCCCCGCCGGGGCCCTGCCTTCCCTTGGCCGAAGCGGACGCCCCTCCCTCCCTCTCGAAGCAAAGGCCCTTCCCTTCTCCCTCCCTCCTTCGGCCCCACCTTCGAGGCTCTCGCACTGGACCAGGTTGAGGTAGTCGGCCTGGCTGAGGACTCCGGCCTTGAAGCCCCGCACCAGGCCCTCCAGGTACCCGCCGTCCGCGTTGAAGTACAGCTCCGGGAAGCACGACAGCAGCATCCTGGCACCGAGACGGAGAGGCTGCCTTCCTTCGCTCGGCGGCTAGCTCTGAGGGAAGCAGCAGCGGCGGGGGCGGGGCACGTGACTCCACGGTCACATGACGGCGGCGCCTCCGTCCGCTCGGCCAATCGGGGAGCGCGGAGGGAGGGAGCCATAGACGCCGGCGCCTAGAGCGGACCTCCCCTCGGCTTCCGGGTGCCTAGAGCAGCGCCACTTCCGGCTTCCGCTCGGAGGAGCCTTTGGATTGGCAGCGAGAGAGAAAGCGAGGAAGAGAGCGCCGGAGCTTGAGGCCGAGAGAGTGTGGCCTGCGCCGCGGCACTGGCCTCGTCCCGAGGCCTCTTTCAGCTTCCGTCTCGTGCCATTAAATGCTCCGGAACTGTTTTCAGGGCTTCCCTCCCTCCCTCCCTCCCTCCTTCCTCCGCCGTGACCCCGACCCTCGACCCCCACAAAACCTCTCGGAGGCGCCCAAGGAGAGGCTGAAAGGGCTTTTACTGCCAGGGCCCGGGGAGGCTGGCCGGGCCTAGTTCCTTCCGCAGGGGAAGGCGGCGGCAGCGGAGGCCGAGGAGGCCGGTGCCCCGAAGCGCTTGCAGAAGCAGTTGGCGTTGAAGAAGCGGCAGTAGCAGGCGGCGCAGGGGTCGCAGCAGGGCAGCCTCTGCCCCACGCAAGACTCCTGGAGGCGGACGCAGCGCCGCGGAGGAGGAAGGAGAGACGCCGGGCCCGGAGGCGGAGAGCGCCCTTCCCGGGGGAGGAACGGCGGAGGAGGCGGCGGCAGGAGGAGCAGCAGCGCCTGGAAAGAGAGAGAGGGAGGCAGGGAGGGAGGGAGAGAGAGAGAGGAGGGCTCCCCGAAGGAAGGCGCCCTGGGAGCCCAGGGGACCTCGCGAGGGAGCCTCCGGGGCAGAGAGCTGGCGGCCTACCTGGGGCTCCCCCGCCCAGGCTCTTCTCGGAAGCACCTCCTCCGGCGCAGAAGGCATCTCCCCGGGCACCCGCTCCAAATCTGCGGAGAAAGCGGAGGGTTGCGGGGGGAAAGGCAGACACACCTCCCCGGCCTTGGCCTGCCTGCCTTCCCTCCTCCTCCTCCTCCGTCCCGTTCAGCGGGCGAGAGAAGCAAGGGCCCTTCCTCCGGAGGAGGGAGCCCCGGCCTCTCCCCGCCCTTCCTTCCTTCCTTCCTCCCGCCCCTCCCTGGGCTCCCTGGACTGACCCTTGGCGGCCTCCTTGGCCACCTGCGGAGGGAACCCCCTTCCTCCCGCCGCGTCCTCCTCCTCCAGAAGCGAGCGGCGGGGCGGCTGCTCCGGGGGCCCGAGGCGGGTGGGAGGGGAGCCCGAGGCGGCGGCGAGGAGGAGGAGCCCCGGGAACGACGGCGGCGGCGGGGCAAAGAGCAGCAGAGCCAAGAGCAGCGGCAGCCGCATCCCCGTCGTCCTCGGCATCGTCCTCGTCGTCCTGTGGGCAATGGGGAGAGAGGGAGGGTCGGAAGGAAGGAAGGGGCCCTAGGACGCCCCCGGAGCCCCAACCTCGGGCAGACGGGGCCCTTCTGGGAGAGACGGGCCCATCCCCCGCTCTCTTCGGCCAGGGAAAGGAGCCCAGCGGGTGCCCTGGGGCAAGTCACACTCTCTCGGCCTCAGAGGGGCTGCCGCTGGGCGCCTCCTGGGCTGGAGACCCTCCGCCGGGCGTCCTCTCCCGGGAGACCCTCCCTGACTTTTGGACCGAAGGACCGACTGCCGGAGGGAGGGACGCCGGCCTCCCCTGGCCCCCGGTGCTCCTGGGTCGGCTGGGCAGGCGGTGGCTCTACCTGGCCCAAGGAAGGCAGGCAGGGAGAAGGGCGCCTCCTCGGTGGCTCTGGCCAGTCCCGGGCCTTATATCGCTGTCCCCAATTAAGCCTCCGGCCCCGTGGCTCCTCCTCCCCCGAGTCGGGCTGGGAGAGGGAGGGGGCTCCCCTGGACCCCCGAAAGAGGGAGGGAGGGAGGGAGCGGGCAAGAAGGCAGGCGGCCCCGCAGCGCCTTCGCCCGCTTGGGAAGGAGCGCACAACAACGCCCATCATCCACAAAAGGCAGGAAACGCGGGGCGCGAGCCCTTCGGGAACCTTTTCTGGGGAAAGAAAGGCCTGTTGGTCGGGGGCTCTCTCTCAGCCAGAAGCCACAGAAGGAAAAGAGCCAGGCGCCGAGACAAAGGGCCACGAAACGCAAAGCATGTGTAGATTTCCTTTGGGAACCGGAGGCGAGGGGGGCATCCCTCTCTCCAAAAGCCCCGGGGCTCCCAGGCCAGCGGCATCGAGGGGCCGCCGAGCACCTTTCCCTTCGCGGGAGCCCTGCCGGGGAAAGGTGCCACGGACCGGGCCAGAAGCGCAGCACCCCGCAGAGGAGGAAGCGCGGGACCCTCCTGGACCGCGGCGCCCTCTCCTTCCTTCCTTCCCCCCGGCCGGCCTGCGGGCTCCCAGAGCCCGGGAGGAAAATTCTGGAGACCCGCGGCACTGTCCTCCTCTTCCAGGAGGGAGAGGGGCTCCTGGAATCCCAGCAGCCTAGGCTCAGAGGAGACCCCGAGGGCCATCGGGTCCACCCGACTCTTTAAAACAACCGCCAGAGGAGGAGACTCCTCCGCCACGATCTCCGAGGAGGCCCCCTTGCCTTCCACGCCCAAACAGCCCTTCTCCCCGGGAAGAAGGGCCTCCTGACGTGGAGCTGGATCTCTTGCCCTGTCGCTTGCCTCCATTGCTCCATTGGGTCCTGTTCTCTGGAGCAGCAGAAAAGAAGCTCGCTCCCTCCTCCATGTGGCATCCCTTCAAGTATTTCAGCATGGCCACCATGTCCCCCCCCCTTTATTATTATTATTAACCTTTATTTACGAAGCCCTTTAAATTTACACAGCGCTGTACATACAATCTTTTTAATTAGACGGTTCCCTGCCCTCAGGCTTACAATCTAAAAAGACATGACACAAAAGGAGAAGGGGATGGGGATGAGGTCCAGCAGTTCCTTTCTACCTCCGAGGCCTGGACCAAGGCAGATGGACTGCAGGGAGGGCTTGGCTTCATAATGGATGGTTAATCTTCCCCCTTAACCTCCTCTTCCCCAAGCTAGACATAGCCAGCCCCCTAAGACAGCCTTCAGGGGGTTCTAGACCTTTCCCCATTTTAGTAGCCCTGCTCCAGACACCTCCAGCTTGTCAACAGCCTTCTTGGATTGTTTTGCCCAGAACTGGAGGCAGGGTTATTCCAAGTGGGGCACTATGCCTTCCCTTGATCCACCCGAAACTGGTCAGAGTGTCTGGCAAAATAATAGACTGGCTTAGACAGAAACCTCTCTGCAATCTCTGGATAACAATGCGGTTGTCTGGAGGAGCCAGCATGGGTCTGTCAAGAACACGTCCTCCAAAACAAATAGTCAACTCCTTTTAAAAACCAGGTCACGGGTTAAGTAGATGGTGGGGACGCGGTGGGTGTCATTGATCTAGTTTTCTGTAAAGCATTTGAAAAAGGCCCCTAACTGACTCGCAGACCATCAGATGGGTCCATACTCAGTTGGCAAAACACCGCTTGCAGTGCTTCAGAGGGGCCTCTGCCCCAGCTCCATTTCTATTTATGGCCAAGAGGAACGGGGTGAAAAGAGCCCTTGTCAAATTTGCGCGTGATACAAAACTGGGGGATACAAAACTATCTGCCCATTGGAAGATGGGACCTTGCTAAACTGGGCAGAAAGTATTAACATGAAATTCAGGAGAGACAAATGCCCAATTCTAGGATTCGAAGGTGGAGGGGCAGGACGCGGCCTCCCTCTTTCCATGCCCCCAGAGAGGAGGAGGAGGCCTGTTCTCTGCTGTCCCGAAAGGAAAGAACAGGTCATAAGCTCAGGAAGAACTTATGGGCAATGGACCCGATGGCCTGGGGAGGCTGTGGGTCTCCTTCCCTGGACAGCACTTCCTTGGCAGAAGCAGATCAGAGGGGCTTTGCCACATTGCCTTCCTAGGAGCGGTGTGGCTTCTCCAAGGTCCTCCTCCCATGAGTTTCCATGGCCAAGCAAAAGAGATTTCCAAAGGTCCTTGCTCTGTCACGGTTGTTGCTCTGCCTCTATGCCAGTGCTGCTTGTGCATCCTCTGAGACCTGTGTGTCCACCTTGAAAGAGAAAAGGCCTGGTGTGGGCAAATCACATGGAAGACACAAAGGCCTGTCCCAGGTGAGCCCCTTGGGCCCTGGAGACACGTGCCCAGCGACTCTGGCGCCCTTGACGCTCATGGAAGGCAGGTCCCTTGGGCCCAATCCGCCCGGCAGGCGGGGCAGAGGGGCACAGGAGGGAGGCCGCCCTTCGCCCGTGTCCCTGACGTGTCCGGCGGCCCACGCTCTGCCCCAGAGGAAAGAGGCTTCTGGGAAGTTATTACCAAAGGAGTGCCTCTGAAAGCTTTTTAATCTGCAGGAGAAGCGCCTCGCCCACCTTCTGCCCCCGGCCTTCAATCAGCGGCTAAATGAAATGCCCTGCCTTCCGCTGGCCACTTCCAGGAAACCAGGAGCCCTAAATAGCCCTGGGCCTCTGGCCTGGTCAACAACAAGGCCTGTTTTCCTGAGGCAGAGCGTGTGCCTTTGGGGGGAGGCTGGGGGGCAGTTCCCTCGGGAGGGCTCTCCCGCCTTTCCCTGGGGATCTTCATGTGCTCCCACTCTTGCGCTGCTTAATCCAGCAGAGCCATGCCTCTCTTGGCCAGGCCAAGTGCGCAGGAGGCATCATGGCAGCTTTCAAAGCGCTAAAGATCATTTGGGAGAAGGCAGGCAGTCACAGCCAGGCCACGCCAGGCCCTTTGGAGAAGAGGCAGGCAATGGGCCCCTGAGAGAGAGAGAGGGAGGGAGGGAGAGTCACTCTCTGTGGGGCCAGCCCTCCTTTGCAGTGTTGCCAAGAAGCCTCGAAGATAATTCCCCAAACGTTTGGCCAAAACTCACCAAATCCCCCCCATATCTCAGCAAATCCTTATTTCAACTCTCAAAATTACCATTAAAACCAATCACCAAAATCACACCAAAGGCTCTGAAAAGGACCCATTTTGGTGTGAAAGTCACCAGATTGGCAACACCAAGACCTCCTGCCTTTGGAGCAGGAGAGGGTGCTTTTAGCTTGCATTTGGCCATGCCCTCCTGGCCACCCCCCCCCCCCCAAAAACTCCTTCCTCTCTGGGGCAGAGGGCGGGGGGGATGTCCTGCAGTGGGTCCCGGACCCCTTCGGAGGGCTCAGCCAAAGGGCGCCCGAATGAGGAAGGGGGCCTGGGGGCGGTGGGGGCCTTTGGGCCAAGGGGGCTCGGAGGGAAGGCCAGAGGGACAAGGAGGCCGGGAGGAAGAAGCCGCTCTCGCGCCCTCCTCACGTGCAGCAAGACACGTGTCGCGTGAAGAGGCCCCTCCCTGCGCTCTTTGGGGAGGGACGCTGAGGGGGTGGGGCCTCCTCCCGGCCCCTCCCCTCTCGGGACGGAGCCTCGTGACGTCACTCGGCCGCCGTGACGCGGGGGGGCCGTTCTGCGCGCCGCTCTTCTTCCTCTTCCTCTCTGGTGGGTCTGGGCCCCGAGAGAGGGGGGGTTGGGGGGGCAGATGCCCAAGAGCAGGAGGAGGCCTTTGGGGTCAGGATCGGGCCCCGAGGGAGGGAGCCATGAGCCCCCCCCCCCCCCCGGGGGCCCCGCTGGGGGCGCCCTTCCGCCTTGAGGACCCTTCGGGCCCCTTCCTCCGGCTCCAGAGGGACCCCTTGCTCTGCGCATGCCCAGAGGCACTCTTTCTGAGCGCTGCCTGGAGGGGGGCATGGGACCAGGGCCGCAGCCTTTCTCCCCCAGGACAAAAGCCCAAAGAGCCCCGGCCCCTCCCCATAGAGAGCAGCCTGGAGGCAAGTTGTCTCCCCCCAACTTTTTTGGAAGAGGGGCCTGTCAGGAGCGGGGGGGGGTTTCCTCCTCCCTGACCCTGTCCTCCCTCCCTTCCCTGGGGGGGCATGGGGTGGGGGGAGGGCCTGTGGTCAGCCCCACGGAGGTCTGCGGGGGGGGGGGTCAAAGGGGCTCCCACTGGCTTTCCTGGCCTTCTGTGGGGAGGGTCCAACCCCCCCACTCCAGAGCCTGGGACATCTTTTGGGTCCTTGCCTCCCTTCCTGCCTCTCACACTGCCTTTTCTCCTTGCAGGGCCTCTGTCCATCCGGCTTTCCTTCCTGGCCGCCCTCACAGCCGCCGTCCCCCCAGATGCGCAGGGCCCAGTGAGTGCCCACAGCGGTGCCACGGAGGGGTCAGCGGCGGCAGTGGCCGTCCCAGGCGATCCTGCTCTGAGGTGGCAGTGGCTGTACGACCTGGAGGGGACGCTGGGCAAGGGCCACTTTGCGGTGGTCCGGCTGGCCCGGCACGTCTTCACAGGGGAGCGTGTGGCGGTCAAGGTGATCGAGAAGAGCAAGCTGGAGGGGGGAGCGGCCACCCAACTGCTGCAGGAAGTGCGCTGCATGAAGCTGGTGCAGCACCCCAACGTGGTGCGCCTCTACGAGGTCATCGACACGCAGGCCAAGCTCTACCTCATTTTGGAGCTGGGCGATGGCGGGGACATGTTTGACCATATCATGCAGCATGAGGGCGGCCTGGGCGAGGAGCGGGCCAAGCACTACTTCGCCCAGATCGTCCATGCCATCTCCTACTGCCACCGCCTCCATGTGGTCCACCGTGACCTCAAGCCCGAGAATGTGGTCTTCTTCCGGGAGCAGGGGGTGGTCAAGCTGACCGACTTTGGGTTCAGCAACTGCTTCCAGCCGGGCACCATGCTGACCACCAGCTGTGGCTCCCTGGCCTACTCTGCCCCAGAGATCCTCCTGGGAGACGAGTACGAGGCCCCCGCTGTTGGTAAGAGATGGGGAGGCGATGGGGGGCTGGCAGATGGCAAGCCCATTAAGGGAACTGGCATTTCTGTGGATGAGTTTGTTCACTGAATTTATGCCCGACCTTTTCCAGGGATGGGACCCACAGTGACTTGCTGGAACTTGGAGATGGTCCTTGCCCCAATTCTTTTGTGTGTGTGTGTGTGTGTGTGTGTCTTTAATACCACTCAGTACAGATCCATTTGGATTATTGGACTTGACTGTGATCATTTTACCCTCTTAACAAATCCCAAATTTAAAAAACGCATTTAAACCGAAAGCCTAAAGAAAGCCAGAATGCTCCTTTGCTCCAGAGGTCCAGCGGGGGGAGGGGGGTGATCCCTAGCCCCTGCTGTCCCTCCCTCCATGTTCATCCAGGCCTGGGGCTAAGGGCACACAACCCCCAGCACACTTTGGGGGGTCTGCTTCTGCATTGAAGGGGAGAAGGCCACCTCCCTAAACTTCTGTGCAGCCCCTGCTGCTGCCTGATAGAGAGACTTCCTGGGCAGGGCAGGATATGGCCAAGGCGCATGAGGTCAGGCCAAGGCAGGATGTGCGCTTGCTGTTTTTTCCTCCTCTCTTTTCTGTCCCAACACTTGCCATAGGGCACCAGAGCATCCCTCCCTGTTGAGGCTCCTCCGCAGTTGAGGAGGATGGAGAAATGGACAGTCAGGCCTCCTTCCCCTTGAGGCTGGAATGCCCTGGCAAGATTGCCCATAAGGGGCTGCTGGGCTATGGGCCACAGGGTGGGGCAGCCTTTTGCTTTCAGGGTCAGGGGTTTCCTCCATGGGGTTCCATGATCTCCCAAACACCCATTCTTCTGAAAAGAGAGGTCCTGTTGGGCTGCTGTGCTTTATTGTGGTGAGATCCTTATAGTGGGTTGTCTTCTCAGAAGCCAAGGACCAGATAATAATCAGTAGAGTTCAGGCCAACATAGCTGTAGGCCAAGGGCTATAGCTTTCCCCAGCTCCACATTCCCTTCTTTTTGAGTCACAGACCATGCCTGCCCAGCTCTCTTCTATTGGCACCTGGAGAAGAATTTCATAAGAATTCCCCCAACTTTGGTCCAGTGGCTCTGAAGCAGTATCTTCTCCCTCCTCTCTCTCTGAGCATCCTGGGATGTGGTTCTCCTTCAGGCCCTAGATGTCTGTGATGCAGACCCCTGAGCCCCTCTCTCCTGCTCTGGGGGTCAGGTCCCCTCCTTTCTCCTGCTTTTCCAAGTGCAAAAAGATGGGAAGGAAAGTGTGTGGGGTGGGCTTCCTAGCACCCCCCCCCCTTTGAGGCCATGTGGATTCCTGCTGTTTACGGAGGAGAAGTGTTTCTCTTCTTCTAAGGCACTGGTGGGTGGCAGGCAGCATCCAACCCTGGGGCCAGCTAGAGTTGATGCTTTAAGATTTTGTTTTAGTGACCCTAAACTCTCCCCCAACATGCCTTCCTGCCTGGCTCTCCAGCCTCTGGCCCCTGAGAAAGGGGGACGCCGGGCCCTCTCTTCATTTTCCACTAGGAGAGAAACAGTGAAAAGAGAAGGGAGGACCCTGACTTTCCAGGATGCCTTTGCGTTTGCACAGGAAGGCCTGCAGGTTTGTTTTTCTTGCTCCGTTTTTGGTTTATGAGCTGCTGGATGTTGCACTCAAGTAAATAGTGAAAATTGCCAGCCCTTCCCGGGGCATCTCCTGGTGAACATCTTTGCCTCTGTTTTTCCATGGCCTTAATTAACTGGCAAATTAGCAGCAAAGCCTGCCTGAAATGAGGGTGGGAGGGCAATGTTAACTTTCTCCACATCTGCTTAGTCTAGGAAAGCTTGTGCTACAGCCCTCTTTCTCTCTATTAGTCTCCAAGATGCTATAGCATCCATTTGCCTCCCTTCACACCTGCTGGCGTGTTTCCATTTACAGTTACACCCCACAGATGAGATTCTGACCCTTTTTACCCCTGCAACTGCCCCCCTAGTCAGAGGAGGGAGGCTGACTTGGAAGAGAAGGCTTTCAAGGCACAGGGCACTCTTCCTCTCGCTGCTTGAAAAGCGCCACTTGGGCTGCCATTGCGGCCCTCGGTCACTTCTCCCAAAGTGTGCTCCCAGCCCTGGTCAGTCCTCAGTGCGAGAGTGAGGCCCAGCCGAGTGGCGCTTTGGGGAGAGTCTCAGACTAGGGGATCTGGGCTCGGTCTCCACTCTGCCCTGAGATGCATTGGGGATGGCCTTGGGCAATCACTCTCTGACTGGCCTCACAGGGTGGTTGTTCTGAGGAGAAGGTGGGAGTGATGGTGTTAGGAAGACAGCCACATGCCTGGCTGCCCTGTGAGTAGGGGGTATCTTCCCCTGTCCCCCCTCCCTGGCCATGCAGCAGTGCAGCCGCACACAGGGGATAGCAGTGGCACCAGAGTCCTCCTGCGGCAGCCGCTCTGTCTCTGCTAAGCCAAGCTTCCGTTGTGATTCCAGGGAGTATTTATAGCATCCTTGGAGCCCCAGCTGTGGGGGGGGGGGGGGGGGGAGGAGGAGGAGGAGAAACTCCTCCTCCCTCCTGTTTTTCTTCTGGCCCAGGATAACCTCCCTGCCATTTTTGTCTCTGAGCAGCCAGGAGGTTAAAGGGAGGCAAAAGCCCCATTGGACACACGAAAGTGGTGTACTATAACTCCCAGAATTCCCTGGCCACCAGCCATGCTGTGTCACCCCAGGCTTTGGTCCACGCAGCTAGTTGTTGTTTTGTTGTTGTTAAGGACTGTGAGACACAAACATAGTACAGCCTGCAGAGAAGAAGGAGCATGGGTCGTGTGTGTGTGTGTGTGTGTGTGTGTACATGTACATGGGGGGGCATCCCTGGAGTCTTCCTCTTCACCTCCCTTCCAGCTGGGGAGGGGCTGGGGTCAGTCCAGGGCTGGTGAATTGGCAACCAGTGGGTTGGCCTTGCCTCAGGCCAGACTCTTCTGCCCCACTGGGTCGGTCCTGGGACTCTCTGGGGTGGAGAGGTGGGCTGCATTATGCACAGGCACCCAAGCCATGGGTGAGGTGGGGTAGCAAAGCCTTGGCCAAGGGCCTGAGCCGATTAGGGGCATGGGGGGTCGCAGAGGGATTTTGGGCAGCTTATCTCTTCCACCATCTGTCCTCCTTGGCTTCCTCCCTTGAAGAAGGAAAGACAGAGAGAGAGGGAGAGAATGAGGGGAGGATATTGCTGCCCTTTCCCTGCCAGCCTCATCCTGCCCCAACCCACCTGGTCTGAGGGAAAGGGGGCAAGCCTAGCCTGGCCCCTTGCCTGCCCAATGACCCCCAGTCTGTAGGGCTTCCCTCCTCTGTTCCTGATTGCCAACTCCGAGCATTCTCCATGTTCCCTCTCCTCTACCTAGGCCAGTGATGGTGAACTTTTTAGAGGCCGAGTGCCCAAATTGCAACTCAAAACCCACTTATTAATTGCACAGTGCCATGTCCCTCTGGCTTTCTAGTAACAAACTCTGGCAAACTTTGTGCTGGGGCGATGGCACACTCTGAGTGCCACCTCTGGCACGCGTGCTATAGGTTCACCATTGCTGACCTAGGCTACTCCTGGCCATGGCAATCCTCAGCCCCCTCCAGCACTTGGCACAAGTCCCCCACCCCACTCCTGTGGCCCACACCCCTACCTAGGTTTGGGCCATGGTGACCTTTGCCTAAAGCCCTGGTGACTACTGGGAGACCCCGTTGGCCCTTCTGGGGGGCTCTGGGGGCTTTTGGTGAGTGGGGGAAGGTTTCCCCATGTCTATAATTGGAGGGTATTTAGGGTCAGGTCCAGGCAGGTGGGTTTTAATCCTCCCTCTCCATATTTGCAATGTAAAATGAAATGTAAAATGCAGTGCTTTCCCCCATCCCTGCTCCTAGCATCAGTAGGCCTTAGGAGGGTCAGCCTTAACCACAGTAAAGCCTCGTATTGGGAGGGGAGCATTGAGGGAGATGAAACTGGGGAGGGGGCTTAACCTTGCAATGCAGGGGTCAGGCATTGGAGGGTGCTAAACCTGGCCTCCTCCTTCTCTCTCTCTCTCTCTTTTCATCCCCTCTCCCCCCATTACACAGACATCTGGAGCCTAGGAGTCATCCTCTACATGCTGGTGTGTGGACAGCCCCCCTTCCAAGAGGCCAACGACAGCGAGACACTGACCATGATCCTGGACTGCCGCTATGTCATTCCCTCCCACATCTCCCCACAGTGCGCAGAGTACGAGCCGCATGCCTGAGCCACATGTACCAAGCACAGCTCTCTGGGCTCCTTCCCTGGGACCAGACTGGCAACTCTGGCATTCCTGGCATTGGCCTTTGGCCTGGGCCAGCTCCACTCAGGGACAGCACTGGGCATGCTGCCCCCCTGCCCAGCTGCCTCTGCTCTGGTTCCAGGGCTCGCTAGTGAACAGAGGGGGCCAACCTCCCCCCCCCCCAGCTAAGCTGGGCTAAGCCCACCTTAGCTGTCTTGCAGCCGGGGGGGGGGGGAGACAGGGAACCTGTGGTGCACAAAGGGGAAGGGGGAGTACCTTCCACCAAAGGACCCCCTTGCCCACTTTTCTCTTTCTTTCCAACAGCCTGATTGCGCAGATGCTGCAGCGGGACCCCCGGCAGAGGGCCTCCCTGGAGGGCATTGAGGGCCACCCATGGCTGCAGGGAGTGGACCCCTCCCCAGCCAGCCGCTCCCTCCTGCCACTCACCTCCCACCGCAGGGTCTCCCAGGAGGAACATGAGATCATCTTGCAGGCCATGATGTGCGGCAATATCGCTGACCGGGAGACCATCCAAGAGTGAGTGGTCCCCCCACTGCCTACTTCAGAGATTCAGAGGAAGACGTTGCCTGGGCATCAGAGGCCTCAGGGTGGTGGGGCTCATTTCCCTCCCAGCAGTAGCCAGGATTTGTGGAAGCCAATCCCTGGAAATGCGGTCAGGGAATTCTGGGACCTGCCGTCCTTCAAAGACAGCCACCTCCAACCATTGGCTCACTGGCAGCCTTTCAGACCTGGACATTGGTGTCCCCTCCCCATGCTTCCCACCCTGGTGCTCAGTGGCTGTCCGGACAGACCCCCATGTTTCTGTGTCCCCACAGGGCCCTGGAGGCGGACCGCTACAACCACGTGACAGCCACCTACTTCCTGCTGGCCGAGAGGATCTTGCGCGAGAAGCAGGAGAAGGAGAGCCTTCAGTCCAGAGCCTGCCTGGTGGACAGCTTGGCCCAGCGGGTCCGGTGCAGGTGAGTCATTTCCTTTGCATGGCAGAGGTCAGGGCCCCCTCCTTCCATGGCCAATGCCCAGGAGTCCCAGACCCAGCCTCCTGCCCGCTGCCCCTTGGGCCTTATGCTGACTCCAACCATGGCCTCTCACCTCTTGCCCACCTTGTCTTTTTCTCCCCCACAGCGAGGCCAGGCCCCCTCTGCCTCCCGGGGCCCTTCATCCTCAGCCAGAGGGCTTGGCAGGTGAAGAGCCCCCTGGGAAGCCCCTGCGTTCCTTCTCAGCTCTGGCAGGAGAGGAGCCCCCTTCCTCTGGATTCCGCGCCTGTGATCAGCCCATCCGGGCCCTGATCCGGCCCTCGCTGGTGGAGACACCCGTCACCAAGAGCACCCTGGCGCTGCAGCAGATTTCGGAGGAGGAGGAGCAGCCCCTGGAGCCAGAGGATGGGGAAGATGGGGAAGTGTCCAGGGGTGGGGGGCTCTTCCGCCGCCGGACCTCCTCCCTCAACCAGGAGCAGATGAGCGACTTCCAAAGTGCCAAGGCTGCCCTCCTTTTTTGCAGGGGCCTGACCCATGGCCGCACAATGGGGAAGGGCCCCAACCCCTCCTTCCCCCAGCCCCACAGTGGTGGCTCTCCCAGCCCAGTGGCAGTGGAGGTGGCGGCAATGGTGGCACCTGAGGACCTTCCTTGCCAGGGGGGCAAAGGGGGGCCCTGCCCGGACCCCCAGACCCAAGGCAAAGAGGAGCTGGAGGAGGAGGAATGCAGCAGCGGCACCAGCAAGGAGGCCCTCCTGAGCTACCATCCCTTCCTCCACTTGCCAGGCCCCCCCAAAATGGGTCCTGAAGCACCAGCAGGAGTGGGGCCCAAAGCGGGCCCACAGAGGCCTAGGTCTGACATGCCAGAGACATGTTTGGGCAGCGCTCACCCCCCACTGCCCCCTTCAGTTCCCCAGTCAGAAGAGGAGGAAGAGGAGGAGAAGAAAGAAGGGCCTACTCCAGGTCCCAAAGACCCCCTCCTCCAGGGGGGCCAGTGCATGCAGAAGGCCTCCTGGGCCGGCCTGGCCTCCGAAGTGGATGGCACCAAGAGCCCCCAGCAAGCAGAGGGGGGGGCCTGAGGTGGCAGGAAGGGCCCGCCGGCCCCAGAGCCCTCCGCAAGATGGGGGCCAGGACAGCGAGGGCCCTTCAGACCCTGGGATCAAGGCAGAGCCTGCCAGGGGCAAAAGTGCCAACCTGAAGGAGCGGCTGCTGCAGTTCCCACTCTGTGAAAAGGCCCTGGCCTTCCGGATGCGGCCCTCCCCAAAGGAGAGCCTCCTCTCGCTGGGGCAGTTCAACTGCTGCCACGTCATCTAGGCCTCCCTAGATGCTTACGGCTGGGGGTCTGCCAGAGGAAGAGGAGACCCCCAACAGTGGGCAGGGGGTCAGGTCAGCCATTGGCATCGTGTCCTTCCGCCCCTAACACCCAGTGGGGCAGAAGCTCTGCTCCCCGCTGGCTGGCTGACTTTTGACTCCTATTCTGCCATCTCTGCTTGCGCTGGAGAGGCCTGACCCTGGCCAATACGCCCCCCTCCCTGCAAACCGGAGCCACCACTTCCTCCTTCCTGCATGCCAGACCTTCCTTGGGGTGTGCATGTGTGGTGTGGCCCCCATTTACTCACACCCCCCAAATGAAGAGGAGGGGGAGTTGTTTGTGTGAGGGGCACAAAGCCCCCTCCCCCACCAAGTGTGGGAGGGAGCAATGATCAGCTAAAGGACGAGGGGCACCAGTAGTGATTCTGACTGAGGCCAGTTTTCCAGCCCCCCTCCAAGGCGGCCTCGCTCCCAAAACAGGAGGGCAGGAGGCAGCATTTGTGTGTGTGCTGCCAGCACCTCAGCCCACCCTTGATGGAGGCAGCGTGGGAGAGAGTTCTTCACCCACTGGGTCTGTGGCCACGTCTCCCTCCCCACAGTTGGCTTAGAGATAGCCACTTGGGAGCCTGAGGGGTCAAGCTGGGGGGACTGTCCAGTGTGGCTGTCTTCAGGGGAGCCTCTCTGAGCCCTGGGAGGGTCAAGGGGGGGGTCCCTCCAGTGCCATGGCCCTGGTATGGGGGATCTGTTGGGCACCCTCCATCAGGGACAAGCGTAAGCCAGCAGCATGGAGAAGGGCTGCCAAGAGACGGGAGGGGACTGCAGCCCCCCAGACCTGACTGTGGCTGAGCTGTGCTTGGTGCCCCTCTGCCTTCTCCTTGTGGGCTGGCTGCTTGGCTTGAGCCCCTCAGTATAGGCAAGGTGGGAGGCTCTGAGCCTGGACGCCTGGCCACTCTGCCCCACCTGACCTCTGACCTCAAGGAGCATGCCTCCCCTTCCCAAAGCATCCCAGATCTGCTACTCTGCCCCACCTGACCTCTGACCCCAAGGAGCATGCCTCCCCTTCCCAAAGCATCTCAGCTCTGCCAGGCCTAAAGAGGATTTTATAACAGTTAAAATATTTTTTAAAACGCCAATAGTCTATTTTAATGTAATATAGAGATGTCTGTCCCCTTCTGCCCTCAGGCCCAGGGATTTCTCTGGGCAGCAAATGCACTTTTTAGGAGCAAAGTAGCCATGCTGTGCCCCTTCCTCCCCCTTTCCTCCTGCCCCACATCCCCAGTGGCTTTTCTGCTGCCCAGGGAATTTCCCAGTTGGGCTGAGCTGGGTGCAAGGGGGTCTGAGGGGTGACTTCTGGGAATGTGTGTGAGAGACAGAGTTTGTGCATGAGTGTGGGAGAGAGAGAGGCACCCATAGCCCTCCAGCTGTGCCCCCCCGCCCTGCTCTTCCCCTCCCGCCCCATAAGCCCACAGCCACGTTCCCCTCTTGTCTGTGCCCCCCAAATCATCACACACGCCCCAGAGACTTTTCCAAGAAAATAAGCTTCCAGTATATTTATCCTTCTTTCTTGCTGGCAAGAAAAGAATTGAGAATTGTATTCCTGAGCTCACTGGGTTCTGTACAAAGTGCACTGATCCGATCGAAGGCAAAGCAGCGAGTTTGTGTCCAATAAATAGTAATAATCCATAATGATAAAAAGCCTCCCCTGGCTCTGTGGGCTGTTGTTCTTTTCTCAAGGGGGAGGCAGATGCTTCTGGCGGGGGGGGGGTCAGCATCTCTGAGCTGGGGGACCTTCTCTCTCTTGGGACGGGGGGGGGAGAGGAGGCTGGCAGGCAGCTTTGGAGTGGATGAGGCAGCCACGCTTCCACACAACTGCCCCCAAACACGCTGCCACATCGAGGTGGGCACATGGCAGGTGCCCCCTGCCCTTCCCAGCACAGCCACACTGAGGTTCCGGGTTGTGAATCTGGGGATGGGTGTTGAGCCATCTAGATTGCACCTCTGTTTTTTTCTCTGAAGTAAGGATCAAGGCAGCCTGCAGTGGGATGCTGGCAAAGCAAGGTGAGGGATGTCAGAGAGATCAAGCAGAGCAACTCCAGAGAAGGCAGGAAAGGAAGAAAGGGGAGGAAGCCCCAGAAACAGCAGGGACCACACCTCTTGCAGCTGCTTTTTCACTGGCTGTTGGCACCCATCCGGGTGAGGAGGACTGTGGGTTTCCCCCTGGGGTGCCATGACGGGCAGGCAGCACCTGCCTAGTCCCTCCCTGCCCCTCTTTTGTATGGGGCTGGAAGGGGCTGCTCTTCATGAAGTCCCACCAGGACTCTAATGGGCCTCTGGTACAGCTGAGCAGAACATGGAGGCCTCTCTTCCTGCCTTTGTAGGTCTATCACCATGATCACAAAAAACTGCCTGAACTACCAGAAAGATTATCATCTCCTTTGAGGCGTAGTGATGGAGAAGAGTTCTGTGGGGAAAAGGCCAGTAAATGGGTCCTAGAACAGATCTAGCCAGAACTCTCCCTTGAAGCCAAGATGCCTGAACTGAGGCTGTCATACTTAGGCCACATCATAAAGAGGTGTGTTGTTGCCGTTGTTTGGAGTCTTCAAGTCATTTCCAATGTATGGAAATTCTTTGCAGAATTTGTTCAGAATGGGTTTGCCTTTGCCTTCCTCTGAGGCTGAGAGAGTGTGACTTGCTCAAGGTCTCCCAGTGGGCTTCCATGACGAACCAGGGATTCAAGCCCTGGTCTCCAGGGTCATAGTCCAATGCCCAAACCACTACATCAGGCTGGCATGACTCAATGGAAAATAATGCTTGGAAAGGTAGAAGACAGGTAGAAAGAGAGGAACAGTGTGTTGCAGGTGGGTGGACTCCATCAAGGAGGACACAATGGCTGCCCTGAGTCTGCAGGGCCTGAGCCAAGCAATGGAGGAGAGGGGTCTTGAAGGGGTCTCCCACTGGAGGCAGTTAACCAAAACAAATGGTTGAGGCAAATTCTCCTTGTAGTTGAACCCATAGTAGAACACGCTCCTGTGCATGGACCTCACCTGCATCACATCCCTTCTCTTGCTCCTAGATGCCCGCTGCCTGGATTTTCACCATGCTGCACTGGCATTATTTAGTGTCCTTTGGAAGCTAGGGACTGGCAAGAGAGATTTGGTGGAATACACTTTACAGCCAATAGTGCTGATGTTTTATGAAGCTTGGCTCTACGAATGCAGCAACCAGACTTCCCGTATCCCGTCTCCTTAGGCCTTTCTTGGACTTGCAGGCAAACAGCAAGGAATGCGAAGCACTTGGAAAGGATCTTGCCTGGAGCTGTGTTTCTCATAAAAACAAGAATCTCTGGCTCCATCTGGTTCTTGTTATTCTGGAAGCCTGGCCGATGGCTCTGTCCCTGACAGCCAGACCTTTTGCACATTCCAGCAATCGCCAAGGCAATGCAATGCAATGCAAAAAAACCCCACACACCACCAACACATGGCCTTCGTGTGCCCTCCCTCCTCTCTTTCTTTAGAAGGAGACCTTCAGCTCTGGGAATGAAGCTCCCTCCTCTGTCAGTTCCCAGGGTTGGGGCCAAAAGACAGACAGACCATGTGGGCTGCTCTCTGCCCCACAGATGTTTCCCCACCTCCCTCCCTCCCTCCTGTCCCTCCTCCTCTCCCTTCCCAACCATGAGCTGCAATACAAAGGCAACAGTTGGCCAGACCAGACTGGGCCAACCGGAGGGAGCTCAGCACCGCTGTGGCCATGATGGGGAGCGTGGCCAGGTCCACTGCTGCCACCGGCCTCCTCTTGCTCCTCTTCCTCCATCCAGTAGCAGCCTTCTGGCTTTTCAACGTCCTCTTCCCCCCCAGTTCCACACCCGAAGCGGCAGTCTCCAACAACACCCCTCCTGTCATACTTGGTAAGTTGGACAAAGCGTGGCACCAGGGATGTGGGCAGTGGTGTCCAGGCTCTGAATCAGAGAACATTGTGGGGCACACCTTGGCCATGCTTCCTCTGCCAGCTCTGGGGCCTGGCTGGCACAACAACAGATCTGATCCCCAGCAGGTGCATACAACGGGCGTTTGGCCAGAGCCTCTTCCTTCTGGATGAACTCTTTAAGAGAAGGCAGCATGGCAGCCGCCCCCTCCCCCATGCTCACATATCTGGATACTTTGGGGCAGCCCTGTGGTTTGGGGTTTTCTGAGGTAAAGGAATCCCCAGAGGTGGTTTTACCACTTCCTTCCTCTGAAACAGAGCATACAGCACCTGGCATTCCTTGATGAACTCCCATCCAGCAGGCTGACCCTGCTTAGCTTCCACAATCAGACCAGAAACCATGCCCTATGAGGAACGACTTAGGGAGTTGGGGATGTTTAGCCTGGAGAAGAGAAGATTATGGAACAGTCTGCCGGACGAGATCCGTCAAATTGCCAGCTTAGACAGCTTTTAAAAAGCTGTCAAGACGGATCTCTTCTGGCAGGCCTTTCCTGAATAAAAGTGCCTGGCCACAGAATGACTGCCTCTCACATCATGGATCAGCCCACCGCTCTGTCCTCGTATATTTGTGTGTGTGTGTGTGTGTGTGTGTGTGTGTGTGTGTGTGTGTGTGTTTAATAGATATTTTAATTGTACATGTTTAATCCTGTTTTAAGGGGGGAAATTTGGGACATAATGTTGTAAATATGGATTTTAATACAGTATGTTGTGAGCCACTTTGATTGTCTTGTAACAGAAAAGCGGGATATAAATAAAAGTTTTATTTATTATTTATTATTATTAAGAGGTGATATGATATGATAGCCTTATTTAAATATTTGAAGGGATGTCATGTTGAGGATGGAGCAAGCTTGTTTTCTGCTGCTCCAGAGACTAGAACACGGAACAATGAATGCAAGATACAGGAAAAGAGATTCCACCTCAACATTAGGAGGAACTTCCTGACAGTAAGGGCTGTTCGACAGTGGAACAAACTCCCTCGGAGTGTAGTGGAGTCTCCTTCCTTAGAGGTCTTCAAACAGAGGGGCTTGGACTGGATGGCCATTGCGATCTCTTCCAACTCTACAATTCTATGATTCTATGAGATTTCTAGGCCTGGTCTTACCCATAGGGAAACCCCAGTGTCCCATGGGGAAGGAAGGGGGTCCAAGAAGTGGGGTGTCTCCCACACTGAATCTGGAGGCAACCCCTCATGTCTTTCATGCTCAGGTGTTGCCTCTGTCAGCCTCCTTGAACCACCTTGCAATGAATGGCACAGTGGCATAGCTGTCAGCTGGTCAGTTTGGCATCAAATAGCCTCCCCTCCGCCAGGACTGTAGCCCCCCAGTGAGGCTGGCCATTCCCTGGTTTCAAAGGGGCCTCCTGGGCTCTGTTTCCTAGTTGTGGGCCTAGAGGAGATGGTCTTCTCTCCCACATGATGGTGATGGCGGCCTCTTTAATGACACAAGAAGAAGCAGAGAGGAGCAGCAAATCCATTCCCATTTGGGCTGGGAGGATGGGAAATGGGCAGCAGGGCAACTTGAGGGCAGGGTGACCTAGGAGGAGGGCAGAGAGGAGCATTTTCAAAACCGTTTTGCTCTTTTTGCAGGTTTGCAGCTGCAGGGCAAAAAAAGGCCACCCTCCCTCCCAGAGGTTTCCCTTCTCCGCAAGGGCCTCTGGCACAAGCCTACCATCCTGGGCACCTCTGGCCCCACTGGGGCCTTTGACCCCTGTGTACTGACCCTCTTCCTGGCGTGGGCACCTCCTTCTCACCTAGTCTTCTAGCCCTAACCCTGCTCTGACCCTCCTCTTGGAGATAACCTTCCTTCCCAGCGTTTTGTTCCACCAAATGGCACCTGGGGCTGGACTTTGCTTTGTTTGCCAGGAACTCTGAAAGGTTGTGTCTGTTTGCCCAAAGAAGGAAGCAGCAGTTGGCAGCAGTTCAGGGTGGAAACAGCTCCAAGCTGGCAAGGCTGCTGGCATTATGAGCGTGGGTTGCTGGGAACGGGTGAGAGACCCCCATAGAGGCCTCTGTCAGACATCAGCCCCCAAGGGCCCTTGATGGGGGGTAGGCCCTCCTGAGGCCCACATCACCCATGAAGGGCACCAAGGGAGCAATCCCCCTCAGATGGATTCAAATATTCCTGCAGAAAATAAGCCAGAGGACTGTTGCCCCAAGAAAGACAAGGAAACAGGAGGAAATGAGAATTTGCAGGAATCGCTTGGTACTTGGGAGACCTCAAAAGGGCATGAAGACGGGCAAAACATCCCCATGTAACTCCATGGGAAGCAGCACCCAGAACCCTCAGGCCTTCCCAAAATGGACAGTGGTCACCACACACTACTGATGAGGTGTCCAAGGAAGGCAGGGACACAGGTCTGGGGCTGGGAGAAGAAGGTCACTCATCACCCAGATCCCCAGGTCTCCCCAGGTGTCTTAGTCAGCCCCCAGGCGCTTTCAAGGCAGCCAGACCCAGAGAACCACCGGGACCCAGCAATTTGAAAAGCGGGCACAGCATCCCCTCTGCCCCTTCTCCCTTCCCCTCTCCCCCATTTTATGTTCCCCTTTTTTAGATTGCAGGCCTGTAGG
This sequence comes from Sceloporus undulatus, assembly GCF_019175285.1. NCBI lineage: Eukaryota > Metazoa > Chordata > Lepidosauria > Squamata > Phrynosomatidae > Sceloporus > Sceloporus undulatus. Next base: position 1,600,992 of record NC_056529.1, on the reverse strand, counting down.
CAGCAATCTTATTTTCTGTCTGACCAAAGTGGGAGTGTTTTTGGCCAAGAACCCGGACAAAAGGTTAGTAATAAAGCCAATAAACAAGAAGGAGCAAGCTACTTTAATGGGACGCCAAAGGAACATCCCTCCAGGCCAAGAAACTGGGAATGAACATGAAGAACCCCATCTTCTTAGTGTTAGCCATCCTAAGGAATTTTCATAGAGAGGATGGTAATTTGAAGGGGAAATTATTACAGTTGTCAATGAATCATTCCTGACTTCAGGAGGAAAGCTGGTTGTTGGCTGAACCTGGCAAGCGATGGGCAAAAGCTGGAAGGTGGGGGAAGAGGAGCCCCCCCCAAAGACCCAGAGGTCTCCACTGGGGGGTCTCCTTTCTGTGGGGCACAGAGGCTTGAGCCCACGAGAGACCCGTGGGGCACCTTGGCCCTCTCTCCTTGGGGCACCTTCCCTGGGCATTTCAATCCGGCCCCAGTCCCTGTCTCAGGCAGCTGCAACTCAAACCGTGGCACCAGGAGGCAAGACCCTACCGTCAGGCTCTCTTTGGGGCCTTCTAATCCGTTTCTCCAAGGGTCTCCATGCTTGTTTCTCCTCTTGTCCCCGCAGTGCCTGGTTGTCTGGGGAACCAGCTAGAAGCCAAACTGGACAAGCCGGACGTGGTGAACTGGATGTGCTACCGCAAGACAGAGGACTATTTCACCATCTGGCTGAACCTGAACATGTTTCTGCCCCTGGGAGTGGACTGCTGGATTGACAACACCAGGTACCCTTGCCCCCTCCCCTCCCCTAGAGACCATTCTACAGCGCTATGTAAATAAAGTATAATAATAATAATGGTGCAACAGATAACAAATGCCAAGTGGCAGTGAGAGTTATGGAGGTCATAGCCAGACAGGAAGTGATGCCTCCCTTCTGCCCCTCTCTTGGCACAGAGTGGTGTACAACCGGACCACGCGGAGGACCTCCAATGCCCCCGGGGTCCACATTCGAGTCCCTGGGTTTGGCAAAACATACTCGGTGGAATATTTGGACAAGAGCAAACTGGCCGGTGAGAGAAATGTGGCAGGCGGCCCCCTCCAGCGCCCCTCTGCTGACCAAGGCTCTTTTGCTCCTGGATCCACGCTGCTGCCCTTGAGAGGCAAGAGTGTGCGGTGGCTTTGCGTGGCCCTTTGGCAGAGCCTTACTCCTCGTGCCAAGCCCAGGAAGGGGCCACGCAAGGCCGCCGCTGCTTCCACTAGACGCAAAGCCTGTCTGCATGCCTTCACTTTGGGCCTGGGCTCCAGTTTGTGGGGTGCCACTCCGGTTTCCTTGGAGAGAGAAGGCGGGGGAGGTGTGGGGCATCCAGGAAGATAAGTGGGCAGGGAAAAAGGGGCAGCTCGCTGGCTCACCTTCCCCCTTTCTCTCTGGCCTTTGCCAGGCTACCTCCACACCTTGGTCCAGCACTTGGTCAACAACGGCTACGTGCGCGACCAGACCGTGCGCGCCGCCCCTTACGACTGGAGGATCGGGCCCAGTGAGTAGTGAAGAGGAGGAGGAGGAAGAGGAGGGCAGGAGGGTCCCAGGATGGCGGGGGGAGGAGGAGGAGACCCCGCCGGGGCCTGAGCCATGCGTGACCCTCTCTCTCTCTCTCTCTCTCTCTCTGCCAGACGAGCAGGAGGCCTACTTCCTCCGGCTGCGGGGGCTGGTGGAGGAGATGCGCCAGGCCTACCAGAAGCCCGTCTTCCTCGTCGGACACAGCATGGGCAACCTCCACATCCTCCACTTCCTGCTCCAGCAGAGCCCCGCCTGGAAGAAGCGCTTTGTCGGGGGCTTTATCTCGCTGGGGGCCCCCTGGGGAGGAGCCGTCAAGTCCATGCGGGTCCTGGCCTCCGGTGAGCAGAAGGGCCCCTGCTGCCTCCAAAGCGGGCGCCCCGGCGGGGCCTCTGCGCCCAAGGCGGCGGGAGAGGTTGCTGCGGGGGAGGCAGGGCAGCCCTGGCCCCGCCGCTGCTGACTCCGGCCCCTCTCTTCCCGGCGCCGCAGGGGACAACCAGGGCATCCCGATCATGTCCAGCATCAAGCTCCGCGAGGAGCAGCGCATGACCACCACCAGCCCCTGGCTCTTCCCGACGCAGCTGGCCTGGCCCCCGGGCCACGTCTTCGTCTCCACGCCGCACCGCAACTACTCCTTCGGCGACTACCGGCGCTTCTTCGCCGACGTGCGCTTCGAGGACGGCTGGTTCATGTGGGAGGACACGCGGGGGCTGCTGGAGGGGCTGCCGGCGCCGGGGGTGCCGGTCTTCTGCCTCTTCGGCAGCGGGCTGCCCACCCCCGAGGGCTACGTCTACGACGAGCGCTTCCCCTTCGAGGACCCCGTCGAGGTCCGCCTGGCGGACGGCGACGACACGGTCACCACCCGGAGCCTGGAGCTGTGCAAGCGCTGGCGGGGCAGGCAGGCCGAGCCCGTCTGGGTCCAGGCCCTGCCCGGCCTCGACCACCTGGGCATGGTCTTCCACAACCGCACCCTCCGCCTCCTCAACCGCATCCTCTTCGGGACCTGGGACCAGGAGCAGCAGCACCAGGAGCAGGAGGAGTGGGGCCAGGGCCAGTGAGGAGGAGGAGGAGGAGGGGGCGCAGAGGGCCAGGACGGAATGGCCGACGGAAGAGAGCCGGAGGGGGGTCTCTGGCCGCCTCGCTTCGGAAGGAAGGCCCTGGCCGGGACCGGACCCTGGGGCGAATGGGAGGGAGGGAGGGGGCGGCAAGGACGGAGACCCCGTCGAGGGGCT
>NC_056529.1:1565339-1595230 GCF_019175285.1 Sceloporus undulatus | reverse complement strand
TTCTTTCCAGACTGGGGGGTTGGTGGCTCCTGCTCTCTTCCTGGCCCTTTTCGGGGGTCCTGCCAGAAGACCACCTCTTTCTCTTCCCTTTGGCGACAGGGTCTCCTGACAGCCGATTGACCGAGCCGCTGACCAACACAGACAGGGCTGGGCTGATGGAGACGTGCTGAGCCCAGGCCCCCCAGAGCAAGATGGTGCTGGACTCCGGGTCTCCGTCCTTTCGCCCGCCTCTGCCAGGCCTGGGGGTCTTTGGCCCAGGCCTGCCTCGGGGGAAGGGTACCCAGAAGGCGGACCCCACTGCTTCCCCCCTTCCATATGACGGCTTCCACCGCCGGCGGCTTCACCCCTTCCTTTCGCCTTCCCTCTCTCTGGACTCGGACTCTTCTGGTGCAGCTGCTGGGGCCCGGACCAAAGCGGCACCTTCCAAGGCCAAGGCCCCTCCAGGGAGTGGGCCCCCAAGTGCAGGGGCCCCAGTGGCCCGCAGCCTCCCATCCGTCCGGACTGCCCCCTGCACCTGGATGCGCCGCAGCGAGAGCATCAGTGCTGTGAACCGTAGGGGCCGGGGCCAGGGCCAGATCCGCAGCGCCAGCTCCCTCCCGCACATCCCCAGGGCCAAGGCAGCAGGGGGCAGGAGGAGCCCATGCCTGCTGGTGGCCCTGCGGCCGGCCAACGTCGAGGAGGAGAAGGCCACCTTCTTCCGGTCCTCCTTCACCTACAACCCCCAGTTTGAATATGAGGAGCCGCTCCCCGAAGCCGTGCTGGAAAAATACAAAGAGGCCTCAGGACAGTTCATCCCGCAGGTGAACAGAGAACCAACAGACCCACCGCTCTCGGTCTCTCGTCTTTCCCCGGCCACAGCCTTCCACTCTCCTGGCTCCTTGCCTTCCTTTGTTTGTTTGGGGCAAGTCTCTGGCTCACGCTGTGATCAGCAATGGGGGTGCAGTATTGGGGGGGTGAAGCGCAGCTGGGGGCACTGGGGACCCTATGGGTGCTGCCAACTGGAAGAGGCAGGGTCTGCCCCAGGTCCAGGTGGCTTTCTGGCAACTTGCTGAGGGTCCGGAGCCTTGAGGGTCCAAAGCCCTTGGCCTATGCAGCCTCTTGCTGGGTGAGGCTTTTGGGAAGGGAAGCAGAAGCGTTACCTCAACGACTGCAGGCTGTTGAGGCCTGTTTTGACCAGGAGTATTTGGTTGTCCATTTGCCTCCCCAAAAAGCCCACTTGGGACTGCACCCTCCCATCAAACCTGGGCCGGAGCCTCCAGATCCCAAACCTGCATTCAAGTTTGCAAGATCTCCCCTGTTTTAATTTCAGGACCAAACACCAACTTATGGGGCAAGGGTCTTGTGGAGGGATTCCTAGTCCTGCAAAATGCCAACCCATGGGGCTCCTGGGGAGAGGAAGGAGGGCAAGACACAGAGGGGAAGCTGAGCCCACCCAGCCATGGGCAGTCTATTGGCAAAGAGGCTGCAGCACTTTTGGGGGTCTTTTGGAGGAGGAGTTCAGTCTCTTTCAGAGCCTTTAGGACTGCAATGGACTGAGCCTGGGGGGGGGGTGTCTTGGGTGGCAGGCTGGCCACTCTCTCACCAAGGCTGATTTTGTAATGAATGTGTGTGTGTACATGTTTGTTGCAGGCTCTGGGGATCATCAATGCTGTCCTGGAGAAATACGGCACTTACGAAAATTTTGAGGCGTCCAATGGGGGGAAACTCCTCAGCAAGTGCCAGATCTGGTCCATCGTTCGGAAGTACTTGCAGAAGGAAGGCTGCTCTGGAGAGGTGAGGCTGCTCTGGGGCAGAATGACCAAAGGTGCCTTTCTGGGGTGGCCCAAGGGCTTCTTGCCCACCAAAGTCCCAGCAAGGCTGCTTGGGAGGATGCTGGCATGGCATACTTTGTCCAGAGCCTCCATCTCAACCCAGGGAAACCTTGTGCAACTGAAGGAAGTAGCTGCCTGGATCACATTATGGGCATGCCTTCCATCCAGACTGCTTCTGGGCAGCCACATTGACTCGCATTGGCTCTCCTGCGCCTGCCCTGCAGGTGATGGATGGAAGGGTGCCACATGAATGTGGACGTGGGTAGGTGCACTGACCAGTTGTTGGGGCTGCTGGTGGGCTCATTTGGAAGGGCAATGTGGACCTGGCAGGGGGAGGGCACTTGTAGATGCACAGGACAGTGCTGGGGGAGGCCAGACAGAATCCTCCATCCTCCTCGCCTGCCCATCCCTCTGTGGTGCAAGGCCTCATCTGGGCTTTTTGCTCAGTGTTGCATTTTGCAGGGGTGTCCTGCCCACCCAGTTGCCCCCAGGCCCATGGGGCTCCCTGGCTGGCTCTTTGTGTGCCCTGACCGTTCAGCCATCCTTCCTCTGTCTTTTCCTAGGTGGTGGTGCAGCTCACAGAGGACCTCCTTTCCCAAGCGGTGATGATGGTGGAGAACAGCCGCCCCACTTTAGCCATTAACCTCTCAGGGGCTAGACAGAACTGGCTGGAAGGGATGCTGCGCCATGAAATAGGTCAGGGGCCCCAAAGATGAAAGAGACATCCTCTCTGGGACTGGGGGGGGGGGGGTAGAGAAAGAAAATAAAAAAGCCTTTGGTCTGTGGTGGATGGGGGGCAATAGATGGATGTGGGGCGGACAAGCATCTTGCATGAGGTGGGGGGGGGGGGGGGGGCAGTGGCTGGGCTCTGGGCGGGGGGAAGGAGCCCCTTGGGCAGACCGGGTTGGGGGCTTTCCCATGGGTCTGACTGCTTTCCCTTGAGACGGTCCTCTATCAGCACAATTCTGCTTAATGGGCTAATATTTCTATTAGGAAGGTTTGGCAGTAATGGAGTATTAAAGGCCAAGGAAAGAGGCTACTTAAACTTGTAAGTGAAAAGGATCCACCCGGATCCCTCCTCCTGAGAAACTGCTTCCCTTTTTCTTTCCCAGGATCCCATTTCCCCCCGTAGTCCTGATCCTCAGTGAGGGTCCAGTTGGAAACCTTCCAGCAAACAGCTTCCCCACATGTTTAGTTTCCTTCCCAAGAACCAACTTCCCTGGGGCTTAAGACAACCGTCTAACTCACTGCTAGCTTAATGTTTTGGACTACAACCCCTATCACTCCCCAATCAATGCTGTTTCGGGAGATGGGAATTGTAGTCTATAAAACTGGAGTGCAGTGGGCCGAGGAAACTGGGTTTCCTTTGGTGGCTTTTTCATTCTTGAGCCACCGTATGTGCTTACATAGGAGTAAAAGCTACTGAATCCATTAAGGCACTTGTTCCCATGGAAGAAGTGGGAGAACAGAGCAAGAAATGGCTGAAAGTGTCCCAGCCCCTACCATCATCCCTGGAAAGGCTATGCTCTCCTTTATGTGATATAGGATTCATGACTTGGGGGGGGGGTGTCTTGGCCCTTGGGAGGACTCAGAATTGGCAGCGAGGTTCAGGTCTTGATCCACTGACCTGACTGGCCCTTCAGCGCTTAACCTCTTGGTGGTAGCTGCTCCTCAAGGGGGTGCTACTCAGAGAGAGGGGCAAGTAGCCTTGAGGGACCTTCTGCCAACTCCATGACCCTTGCTGTTTTAGTAGGCATTGCCTCTCACACCATCATCTCTCTTTGTGCGCATAAGGACTAGTACCTTGCTTTCTGATATAACGCTACCACTACTGCAGGCCCCACAGGAAGCTAAATACCAAGGACCAGCATCAAGTTTCAGAGGAGGGAGCTCCGGTTAGACGCTTACTGTGTCTGTCTGCATTTGATGGGTTGATTGGCAGAACCCGCTGGCAGCAGGATGGTCTGGGCAAGTAGCCATCTTGTCCAGGAGGGAGGGATCCTGTGGTGACCGACGGCCTCTTCTTGCCCCTTCGCAGGCACTCACTACATCCGGGGGGTCAACAACGCCCACCAGCCCTGGCACAGCCCCGAGGGCCGCCAGCAACTTGGACTGCAGGCTGCCAACCCCACGGAGGAGGGCCTTGCCAGCCTCCACAGTGTCCTCTTCCGCAAGCAGCCCTTCCTCTGGCGAGCTGCCCTCCTCTACCACACCGTCTACCAGGCCAGCCGACTCTCCTTTGCTGACCTCTTCCGCCAGCTGGAGCCCTTTGTGAAGGACCCTGATGTGCGCTGGGAGTACTGCGTCCGGGCCAAGCGGGGCCAGGCCAATACCGCGCGGCCTGGTGAGGCTGGCCGGTGGGCGAGTGGGTGGTGGGCAGATGAGGGTTAACCCAAGGACTGAAGGACCAAAGTGGTGGGCGAGGCAGAGCCAGCCAGAGATGGGCAGTTCTCTTTTCCTGCTGGTGTCAGGACTTTTTGGTACTACAAGGAAAGCCTTTGCCCAAAGTTCTGCCTAACCCATGGGAAGGAGGGGGCACAGGATGGTGTGTGTCCTTGTGGCCCATGGGCTGCTGTCCCCCAGACCCAGTGCAGCAGTTAAAGGCTGCTTAGAGGCCTCCACTGACATCCAGGGAGGTTTTTGGAAGCCTCCTTGGAAGGGGCAGAGTGGGGGGCAGCCAAGACAGGAATGAGAGGGAGGTGGGCAAAAACTGGGGAATGAAAGAAGAAGGGAGGAGGACACAAGGGGAAAAGGCAAATGATGGGAAATTAGCGGAGTACGAAAATGGCAGAAGAACAGGTGGTGAGCAGAACAGAAACCCAGGGGAAACAGCTGGGATGGGGCCAGGCTGGTGATAGACATGCAACCCAGACCAGTTGCCCAGGAGGAACGTCCCACAAGTCTGTGGCCACCGCAGCAGGCCCAGGGGCATTTCTGGCAATTTGCTGTTTGTGGGGTGGCAAGCACCCTTGCCAGAGAAGGGCGAGTGGACCAACGTTTCCTCCTTCCTCTTTCAGGCTGCTTCAGCAAAGACCAGGTGTACCTGGATGGGATTCTCCGGATCCTGAGGCATCGGCAAACCATTGACTTTCACTCCTTGGCTGCTCTGGGAAAGGTAAACATGTCAGTCATTCTGCCTGTGGATGCCTCGAGCTGGGGGGCTCCTGTAGGACTCGCCCAGATTCATCTCCAACTTGGGAGCCAGGCAGGTGGTTAGTGAGCTAGAGCACTATCCTTCCTCCAGGAGACCTGGGGGGTGGCTTTCTGGGGACCCCCTGGAGACCTTGCCATGCCTGCTGTGCTGCCTGTTGAAAGGGGATGAAGGGGCAGGAGGGCTGCCCCTCTCCACCTGTCTGGCAGCAGGCAGGTCCTGTACTGACCTGTGAGGCTCACCTGAGCAGCGGCAAACCCTGAGGCACAGGTGCTCTACTCCCCAGGTGTCCTATGAAGATGTGGAACGCCTGAAAAAGGAGGGGGTGCTGGAGAAGGCCCGGATCCCCCACTTCATGCAGGACTTGGGGCGCTACATGCAGCAGCTAGACCACATTGTCACCACCAATTGTCTGGACGATGAGGAGCTGGAACAGCTGCTGCCAGACTGAGCTGGTTGGGCTGCCTTTGACCCTACATGGGGCTGATTACCCCAAGATATGGGGCAGGGGGTTGCTGCTGGAAAGAGTGCAAGAGCAGCTCCCAGCTGTGCTATTTATTCTGTATTTACTGGGTGCTTCTGGTCATTTGGAATCTAGCCCAGAACTGGTCTGGATTGCCACTTTCTTGCCCTGGGCTTCCATCAGACGGGCAGCTCAGAGATTTCAGAGCGGATGATAGATGAAGTCTTTGAGTGGAAGGGAAGCCTGGGATGTTTAACCATCCAAAGTTCTTCATTTGTGTTGGGGGGAGGGACTGGGGAGCATGCAGAGTCTCCTGGGGGGTGGGAGGAGGAAGGGAAAGGCCACCTTCTCCAGCCCCATGGCTAGGAAAGCTCTCCTTTGACAAGCAGCAAATCCAAGCTTAGTGTGGCCATTCTTAGGGAGGTGGGGGTGCAGCTGAGGGACTCCTGGCCCCAACATCCTCCCTGGTTTTGACCCCAGCACACACATATACAGACATATACAGACACTGCCCTAACTGCCGGCCTGCCTGCCTGAAGTCTTCCTTCCCTCCGCCAGAGTCCCTTCTGGGGGTGAGGCCATTGCCTTATTAAGACTAGTGGTGGAGATGATAACTCCTTGCAGGCCCACAGTTGCTGTTCTCTTCCACAGTGTGGCACAGGGCAGATGGTAGATTCAGAGTCAGAAGAGACCGCAAGGGCCGTCTACCCCAGCCCCATTGTGCCATGCAGGAATTCACAGGCAAAGCACTCCCAAAAGAGGGCATGAGCCATTTCTTTCTTTCTTTGGAGTATTTATGTCCCGCTCTTTATCCAGAAATGCTCTCAGAGCGGCTTACCATTTTAAAATTAAGACAGTTCCTTGCCCTTAAGCTAAAAAGACATGAGGCAAAAGGAGAAGGGAATGGTGGTGGGGAAGGGATCAAGTTCAGTGGTGGTTCCCTCCTTCTGGGCCCAGGGCCATGGCAGATGGACTGGAGGGAAGGTTAGGGCCAAGCGCTCTTTAAAGAACTCCAGAGGACAGTCCACCACCTTCAGAGGCAATCTGTCCCCCTTGAACAGCAAGCAGATAAGTAGAATCGGAAGCAGTGCTATGGAGAATTGTATAGATTTTGTTGAAAGAGTGAGGCAAGAGAAAAAGAATGGTCCCAGTGGGGTAGAAATGCTGCTTCCGGAGGGCTTCACAATTCTGTGGGTTCCTCCTCTTGTATGTCTATTGGGGGGGTGTGCCTTTGGTGAGTTTGCAGTGAGCCCTATTCCTCCTCCTGGGGATCAGTGGTTAGACAATGCATCCAAGGGGTAGGGAGCGGGGAAAGGAAAACAGCAACAGGCGATTGCATATGTGCAAGATTCTGATGTATTTGAATGGGGCTAGTAATACCACAATGAAAGGACCTGTCTGTTCTTCAACATTATTTTTAGACGGGCAAAAGGATGCGACAGCCCGTTAAGTTAAGGAATTCCATGCTCCAGCATGGGATGAAAGCAACTTGGTCTCCCTGCCCCATTTTGTACAAGGGCTTAGAAAAGGTGGCATGGAGGCTTTTGCCCAGTCCAGCTTTCTTTGCTGGCAATCAATAGGCGAAGCAGAGGCTTCATCCCAATGCCTCACCTGTCTCTTTCCTAGAGGAAGGTGCTGCCCATTGCAGACTATGCACCCTCCCTTTCCCCCTGCATTAAGGAAGGAGCCCTGTATGTTTCAAAGAAGGAGTTCTGCCAGCAGCAGCCTGGTCTCTGTGCTTACTTGTGGTGTCAGGCATGTTTCGCCAGCTTAAGTGCTTGGTTTAGAATCGGATTTGCTTCTAATGAGGTAAGAAGGACCTTGGAAGGGCAGCGGGCGCTTGAGGGCAGAGACAGGCCCATTAGCCAGAGACCCATAAGTGAAGTGTCCATCTGAGGTGCTGGGGTGGGCAGAGATGCCAGCAGCTGAAGGGGGGCAACAACCAGTTTTGAAGCAGAGGAGAAAATTGTGAAATCCTGGCGGTGCTTCCAAACATGCAGCAAGGGGAGGTGATGCTGGCTGAAGCAAGTGGGGCTGAGCCATCAGACCCCTGGGTTGTTTGGCAGGGGGAGAGGATGCCAGACCCCTTTCAAGTGCCATGATTCTGGCACACTTGGGCAGGCATTGGGGGCATATTTTCCCACCCTCTTTCCTGCCACTGAGGCAAAGAGACAGGCAGAAACGTTTACCGCTGTGTTCAAAGCCCTCCTTGAGCCCTACATAAACGTGTGTGGGTGGGTGTGTTGTGTGCAAGTGGCTTGGCTAGCCATGGGCAGAGGATAGCTTCCAGCTGCCCACCTCCAGTCTCTTGTCTCTGCTGGCTTCCCACAAGTCCTAAATCCCAGTCTCCCGCTGCCCACGGGTAACTTTGCAATGGGCCTGTGTTGCTTGCTGAATTCCCTGTTTTAAAGGCAAGAAGTGTTAAATCCCTCCCTTCGCTCCCAAGTGGGACTCAGATCTGTGGTTGTTTCTCAGTGGTGGAAATTGTAATGGCTCTTGAGCCCTGTATAGCAAGCAGATTATGAAGCTCTGTCAATGCTGAAATCTGATTCTGAAGTTATTTCCAAACATCACTAGTGCAAATATTAAAAGGAGATTATAATTTAGGCATGCTAGTCCCCTTCCCTCTTTACTGATTCCCCAATGGGCAATGTGGCCCTGATCACAGAACGCATGCAGGCTTAGAGCGCTCTGATTCCAAAATGTTCTTTTAACAAAGCACCAGTTTTCATGGTACATCTTCCAGATGAGGCACACCTAAAGTAGTGAAGACCCTTTATTAAGCAATGCAAAAGAATTACAATTATCTCAGGAAGACTGGAGTACAAGCACAGAATACCAGCCTCCAATACGAACAGAGCTGAACACAAGTCTCGCCTGCCAGCGTCACACAGACATGCACCACGACACACATGTTTCATGGCCGTCCAGACAAGCACTGGTTCACCACCTCCAACAAATGGCTGTTTTCCAAGGCAGCAGCCACTCTCTCTTTGTCTGCAAGTTGCTTGTTTACTGGGGACTAGGATCGCATAAGAGTTCGTTAAGACACACCATGCCCACTCTGCTGGGCTAAATGCTCAGCACAAAGCCCCAATCTTTCCCACATTTCCCTGGAGACCCCAACCGCCCAGGGCATCATGCGCACACAGTCCGCCTCGGAGAGTGGTTGAGTAGCCCAGAGCAGCTATGAAGGCGCTGCAATGCCTGACTGTAACCCTGCTTCCTTTGCTCACGCGGCTCTAGCATGGAAGACATCTTTTCCACAGCTTTTCCTTGAGCTGCTGGCAATTAATACTTCCATTTGAGGAGCTATTTGCATTTCTATTGTCTCAAGCACATGGCTTTTTCTTGCTTACTCTGAACCACTTTTTTGCCCTTTTAATGCCCATTTTTGATTTCTGCAACCCAACTTTGTTTAAATATCTTAAATCATTTTGAACCATCACCAAAACCCTGTTTCCTTTCGCACGCTGATCCCAGACTGTTTGAGACCAAGCCAAAATATGCCAGGTGCTGTGCAGCCCTCCCGCCTGTGTGCCTCCCTCCCTTGGGAGAGCTGGTCATGCATTCCCCAGACCCGTGACCCGTTTCAACTCCCAACAGGTCATTTCCTCTGAAAACAGTTTTCTTGATCACTCCTAGCGAAGCAGCGTGGGGGGGTACTTCCCATTTTCTCGACGAAAAGGACATCTCAGGATGTGCAACTGTCCTGCATTCTAAGCTTTCCTGCCCAACCGCATCAAAGAGCAGGTGCAGTGCACAAGGGACTTGTCCTGGGCTCACATCCCCACCAGTCAGCCATGATGCTGTCCAGAGCCCCTTCAGCCATGCAAGCTTACAATCTGAGCCCTCCCTGTGGCAGATGACCATCCAACCTCCGCGTAAAAGCCTCCAAAGGACCATGCTCCCAGGCAGCCTAGCCCACTATGAACGGTCTTAACCTCAAGACAGTCTTCCTAAGTTGGAGGAGGGATCTCTTTTCCTGTGGCTTGCTATTAGGACTCTGTGTCCTATTCTCTGGAGCAGCAGATGAAAAGCTTGTTCCACCCTCTATATGAGTCAATCATGTCCCCTCTTAACCTCTTTTTCTGATCCTAAACACACCTAAACTGCTGCTCACAGGACTTGGTGGTTTCAGACCTTTTCACCACTTTGCTTGCCACACTCCACGATTGTCCACATCCTTTTTGAACAAGGATTCCAGGTGAGGCCTGAACACAGTGCATAGAATGAGATAACCACAGTTATACCATTGACCGTCCATGCAGAGAAGTCAACACACATCAGCTCCAAAGGTAACAAAATTTCCACCAAAGAATAAAGTGAGCCTGATCGCAAGGCAAGAAGAAGAAGACTCAGACCTGGGAAAATTCCCAGTCTGGAAAGCATCCAGTGACTTAGACTAATTTCAATGGCACCCAGTGGATGATCCTCAGAAGAGGGGCAAATGCAAACCGGGAAGCGAGCGCAGGCAAGGCCTCGGGGCTCTTGTGGCGAGAAGGCTTACCTGCATGCTCGAGGCATGAGTTCCCAGGCGTAATGTGGACGTCCACCTGACAGGAGGAATAGTGCAGTGAGCGAACACCTTCATCACACGAGGTCACACACTACTGCAACATGGCTTCCTCACCTTCAGCAATGGCATTCTTAACGGGGGCTGTTTCTGACCCCACAAAGAATGGCACGGATTGCCCTCCTGCTGTATGGGTCCGGACAGCATTAAGTGGCCGCCTGCCTCTGCCAGGATCCCGCAAGTGGGCTCTCTGTGCCTCTCGGCAGGCCTGGATTCTGGAGCTGCAGACCGAGGAAGGAGGCCTCTCCTGGAAGGACGTCAGGGCGCCCCAAAGCCCGCTTCCCAGGGAAACGTTGTAAGGATGAGCCCGTTTCTTTTGCAGCCACCAGCCCCCCCAAACCTCTTGGCTGCCAATGGCCCTCATTCCAGGAAGAAGGGCCTGGAGGCTGCGGCCGGTGAGGGCCAAGCACCTCTGTTGGAGGCAGGCATGGGCCCCAATGGCCCTCCTCCTCCCTGGCCCTGTGGGTCTCACCTTGAACCTCCTCGGGAGCGAAGCGGATCAGCACTTCACCTTGATGAGAGGCCGATGAGGGTGGCCATGCTGCAGTGGCGGGATGGTGGGCGTGAACTCCACCGAGACGGTGCTCTCCGCGTCGTTCGCCTGCGAGGGAGGAAGGGAGGGAGGAGTGGGCCCCTTGCGCTGCGCCCCTCGGCCCTCCCTCCCTCCCGGAGCCCCGCCGGGGAGACTCGCCTGCACGCGCCGGGCTCGACCACGCGGAGCTCCTCCAGGGTCAGCGGTGCTCGGGGTCCTGGATGGCGCGGATCAGGTCTGCGGGTCAGGCCTCGTCAAGGAAGGCGCAGCGGCCAAGCGGGCGGGGGAAGGGCTCCCTCGCTCCCTCCCCGGCCCCCCAGGAAGACCCACGGAGGAGGATACCGAAGACCTCGCGGGCGTCGATGGCGTCCGGCGGCGCTCGTCCTCCTCGCGGGCCGTGAGCGGCGCTCGCCCTGCCGCCGGAAGACCAGTGGGTCGCGTTCTCCAGGGGCCCAGCCGCCGCCGGAACCGCCCCCCGCGCAGGGCCCACCATCGCCGCCTCCTTCCCCGCCGCAGGGGGCCACTTCCGGCCTGACAGGAACCGGAAGCCGAAGCGCGCCCGGCCTCTCCTTCCGGCCACCTCCCTCGCTCCTTCCCTCGCTCGCCCCCTGGCGGTGGCCGCCCTCCTGCTCCCGCCGCTTGCTTGGGGGCGCCGGGGGGCTGCTGCAGACGGTTCCACACGTGGCTGTTGACGCGTGTCAAGGCTGCCAATGCAGGAAGGAGTCTCAAGGGGTCCTTCGGGAAAAGTCAGAAGCGGCCTTTGGGCGTCCCTCCTCCACTCCCCAAAATGGAGGCCTTGGAAGCCCCCCCTCGGTCCTGAGCGCCTTCTTCTCTGAGGAAAAGGCCAGAGCCCGCCGCAGCGCCAGCGAGGGGCAGCAGGGGGCGCCGCAGCCCCCGGCCCCCGAGGAGCAGGAGAGGGAGAGGGAGAGGCTGCTCCCAGGGCCCGGCCCGCGCTTCCTTGGCAAGAGGCGAGGAGCCGGCCTCTGGCTTTCCCTCCAGTTAATGATTCCAGCAGCAGGGCCCTCCTGGCCTATTATGCCTGGCTTATGATTGCCTCTTGGCTCCCGCAGGCCAAGCCCATAAAGCAGCCAGGGCTGCCCGGGCAGAGGGGAGAGCGGCCAGTCGGTCAGAGGGCTGCATCATGGCCGGCCGCTGTCCCTTTGGCCGGCCGCACTCTCCTGCTCACCCTCTGGCAACGAGCGCCTGGGCTTCTGGCGGCTGGGGGCCAAGGTAAGGGGCATCCACTTGCAGGCCCCGGCCTCCCTGGGCACTGCCACCTGACTGTCAGAGGGTCTCTGTCTGTGGCCCAGGGGCGCCCATTCTGCAGAAGGAGCCCTCTTGCTTCCTTTGCTGGGCGACTGGGCTTCAGGGTGACAAGAGCCTAGCCTTCAGCGAGGCGCCCCGTCTGTGCCCACATGGGAGCAGGTCTCCCCAGGGACAATGGGGCGCCTTGTGCCCTTTGCCAGGGCTTGGAGCGCTGCGCTGGGCTCCGCGGGGACTGTCGCAAGGGCACTGGGCTTTGGGCAAGGTCTCTCTCAGCCTAGGGGAGGAGTGTTGGCACTCCTTCTCTCAGTGATAAACCGGTCAAGAGGCCTGCAGGACTGAGAGGCTGGAAGCTGGAGCCGAGCAGAAGGACATCATGACAACAAAAAGCACTTTAGGAAGAGGCCTTCCCTCTCTTGCATTGTGGCATGCTTGCCTCGTGTCGTCAGGAATCTTTGCCAGGGGCAGAATTCCCCCTTCCCCTCATTTTAGCTCTTATTTCCCAACTGCAGCTTTTGGTTTCAGTGCTTGGCTCTCCTAGCCCTCTCTCTTCCTATCCTGCTGTAAGCCAGGCCTGGCTTTTCCATACAGCAGAGCCTCATGGCCCCTTTCCTTCCTTGTGACCCCGCTGTCTGCACACTGGCTTGCCCCTGCCCTTGCACAGGTCCCAAAGGAGCCAGTCCAGAGGTAGCCACCCAACTACGGCCGGCTGCGAGGGAGGCAGGCGCAGGTGAAGGGCACCCAGAAGCGGGTCAGTGTCTTCTTGGGGGTCCCGTTCGCCAGGCCCCCCACTGGCTCTCTGAGATTCTCCTCCGCAGCCGCCTGCAGCCTGGGACGGAGTGAGAGACGCGATGCATCTTACCCCGGTGTAAGGCGGCCAAGCGCTGGCTTTTTGCTTTGCTCTCGTTTGGCTGGGGGGGGGAGGGAACAGCTCTGGGAAAGGAGGCCTTGGAGGAGGCAGAGTTCGGGGAACACCTTGTCGCCTTCCCTGTCTTCCTCTTCTTCATTTTTGCAAGTGTTTGGATTTTCAGAATGACCATCCCAAGATTCAGGGCAAACACCCAAACTTAGGGAAACAATGTTTGTGGTGAACTGCCATGATTCAGTCATTCCAAAAAGCAAACAAAAACACCAGCCAAATCCAAACCATCAAGAACTCTAACCTTTCCCTGTTGCTGATAGTGTGTTGCACACAGCCACTGAACGGCAATGGCAGTTTCCAGAGAGAAAAACCTTTTTCCAGCTATACAACTCAGTGCCCTGCAAATGGTAGCAGTAGTAGTAGCTGTTGTTGTTATTAAGATTATTTAGTCAGTATTGTGCTATGTGGGCACAAAAAGGTGGTTCTGGGTGGCAGAAGCCGATGGCTTTGGGCACCTGGTGAGAAGCCTGGCTGTTTCTTGAGCCGAGTCAAAGGTCCACAGCAGCTGACCCCCCAAAGGCTGGCATCTACCTCTGAGGCTTTTGCTCTTCAAGCGGTTTTGTGGGAGGTGGGATGACAGAAGCAAACTGCAAAGGAGCAGTTGCATTGCGTCTATGCCCCCACCCACCAAATTCACCGTGAGGCATGTCCTTGGTGTGGAAGGCCCACGCCAGCCTGACTCTTGTTCGCTGGTCAGCAGTCGAGGCTGTGATCGTTCTGCCCCCCCCCCCTCGTCCCCTTTAACAAGCTTCTTGTTGGTTTCCTTTGGCCTGTTATGACAGGCCAAAATAAGCTGCTTCGAGTCACTTTGGAGGTATGGTATTTCAATGATGCATGCGTCCTAAGGTCCAAAAGCCGCACCAAAGCCATGCTCTAGACCTAAGGATGGAGTGCCGCTTTGGTGTGGCTTTTGACTCTAGGACTCATGCATCATTGAAATACCAACCTGCAAAGTGACTCGAAGCAGCTTTATTTGGCCTGTCTGTACGGCCTTTGTGCTTCATTCAGGTGCCCTCAGGAACTGGAAATACTCAAAGGAGTCGCAGAAAGGTGGAAAGAAAAGCACCCACCCTTCCGAGTTCTGAGACTGTCTGTATTTGAACATTATATACCCCAGCTCATTCAGACAAGGCCTCCAATTACCTGTAAGAATCTGTTCTCTTTCGCTTTCGCTTTTCTCTCTTATCATAATGAGGGTGAAGCTTTGCAAGCAAAAGTGTTTGGCTGCAGACATCAGGGAGAGATATGGGGCGAAGATAGAGGGGGATTAAAAAGACATCTTATAAATGGCAGGTGGCCAAACCTTATCTCAGATCAGAACGTTGGGCAAGGGTGAGAGAGAAGGCCAGGGCGGGAGAGAAGCCGCCAGGCGGGGTGAGGGTCTTGGGGGACCCCTCTCGTAGAACGTTTCAGCTGAAAACCTCTTAAACTTTCTCAAACTGACATGGTCATGCTTTGAAAACTTGTGTTTCGTAATTCATGTGAGAAACACTGATTCAACCCACATTCTACCAGGATTATTTTCACCATCTAGTTAACCCCTTGGTGTTCTTAAGATGGTTGATTTTGTTGACTCATGTACCACATTTTTAACATGCCTCTGCAGATATGTTGCTTGAGGCAGCTTACAACCACTCAGAGGAGAACATAATACAGCAGCCTACAGACGTGATTATGGAACACAAGCGCATTCCAAGGCCTAAAGTGAGGCAGTGCCTTGTCTAGAGTGAATCAAATAGGCAAATGGCTGTGTATGAGAGCCAGTGTGGCATGGTGGTTTGAGCATTGGACTAGGACTCTGGAGACCAGGGTTCAAATCCCAGCTCGACAGTGAACTCACTGCCTTGAGCAAGTCACACTCTCTCAGCCTCAGAGGATGGCAATGGCAAACCCCTCTGAAGAAACTTGCTGAGAAAACTCCATGATAGGTTCGCTTTAGGGCTGCCATAAGCCGGATATGGCTTGAAGGCATGCAATCGTTTGTGGACCTCTGATGTTCATAGTGTTACAGAGCAATGGAGGTGGAGGGAAGTACAAAATGGTTACTGTCATCCCATCCATCCACCCTTCTTCCCTTTCTCTCTGTCACACATACACATAGGCACATACACCTATTCTCTCATACAAAACACCAGTTTGCTTCAAGTTGTCTGTCAGTTTATGGATTTCACAGGGTTTTCTTAGGTGAGTGATGGTTTTGCCAGTTCCTTCCTCTGTAATATCACCTACAGCACCTGGCGTTGGTTAGCTGTTTCCCATACAAGGACTAGTCAGGGCTGACCCTGCTTAACTTCAAAGATCAGAATGAATCTGGTACCCTTAGTGAGGTTAGTTTGGTCAGAACCATGTAAAAGGGAAGCACGCCATAATCCCAGCAGAAGAATATAAAGTTCTGGGCTCCACTGCAAACCATGCCTTAGAGTTAGTCAAAGCTGCAGGTGCAAAAGTGTTGTGCATGCCATTGGGAAAGGTGTGTTTGGTCTTTTGCAAGTTAGCTTGGCTGCCCTCTTCCTTGAGAATGCCAGGAGCTTGTCTTGCAAAACAGATTAGGCTGCAAAGAGTCGGTTGTTGTCACGCAACTGGAGCAATGAGTGTTTTCACTTCCAAGATTAATAGATAGGGATAGACTATTGACTCCAAAGGTATTAAGTAACAAAACAAGAAGAGTGAGGAAAGCAGAAGCTAGAACCTATGTAAGAGAAAATGTTCATTCAAATAAAATGTGTTGCTTAGAGAAACAGGCAAAGACCACCCGTCAGACACCAGCATTCATCCCAAACAGCAACCCACCGGTTGGAGCAACGGTGGCACCCCAAAGGCCCTCTGCCCCTCGGCTGGTCACTCCACTTTCCTTGCGGCTGGGCTCAGGGGTGCCCTTTTCCTACGGGGTTTACTTTAAACTCAGCTTCTACTTTAAGCTTGGCTTTAAAGCAGTGGTCCAAGGTGTTTAGCCTATGGGAGAGGGGATATCTCTGACTGCTTTGGGTGCTCTTCTTTTAAAAATGAGAACAAAACCCAGCTTCCTTTCTCCACAAACCCAACATGGAACTGAGCCACCCTGTTTCCTTTTCATGTTTTATGATTGCTTGACTAGGTCTATCATTTTATGCAAACCCCCCACATGCCTCCAAGCAGGTGTGTGTGTGTGGGAACTTTGCAGAGCCCTTCTCTGCCCTTCTGCTCTGGCAGGTGATGGTCTGGATCCACGGGGGCAACTTTGTCTTCGGAGCGGCTTCCCGGTATGATGGCTCGGCCCTGGCAGCCTATGGAGAAGTGGTGGTGGTCACCCTGCAGTACCGGCTGGGCATTCTGGGGTTCTTCAGGTGAGATCCCTTTCCTGTGGGTCAGTCCTGGGGGTGTGGGTGGGGGTCCCTCCCAGGGTCCCAGGATGAGAGCCCCAAAGGGCAGTCCATTCTTCTTGGCACAGATGAAAGGGGGGGGGACTGAACCCTGGCAGAGGGAGCCCCATCTTCGTGGACCATAAGCCTTTGCTGGACTACATCAACCTCCTCAAGTGGCAGGAGATCATGGGAGTTGCAATCCAAGAACCTGTAGAGTGGGAGGGGGATCACCTATCCCTTATCCTTAGTTCAGATCCGACAGGGAAATGTAAAAAGAATTTACACACATATCAGTGAAGATGCCACCAGCTTTCAGTTGCGCCATGGTTAAAGTAGGGGAGCACCAGCCCAAGCAATCCCCCCCCCCAATCTCCCCCCCCCCCTTCCTCAAGCCCCCCATACTTCCCTTCCTGAGTTTGGAGCGTTTTCTGAAGCATTTTCACATTTGGGGCTTCAGAAGATATTCAGCAAAAAGATGGAAGAGGAAGATCTGATAGCAGGGAGAGGGTTACAAAACCCTCCCCTCCCGTCCCTTTGGTCTCCTTCTGTTTCTTTTGTCCCATTCCTGCATCTGGTCAGACAGGATATGCAGGTTTTTGAAGCAGTGCAGGGAGTTTGCACAGGCCATTGAAGAGAGACAAAGGTGGAGGGTGGGCACCTTGGTTGGTGCACCCTTCTCAGGGCCCTTAGTGATCCCTTCTTTCAGCTACCCTCAGCCTCTGAAAAGGCCTTTCTCTGCCTTGCTGTCAGATCACACACTGCCCACCTCCTCCCTGTTCCACCTTGGCCTTAAGAAGGGCATGAACAGTACCACCAGCAGAAATGCCAGCTGCGCCCAAAGGTCCCAAAGGCAGTTGGGAGGAGGGTGGTGGGTGGGATGGCTCAACCTGGAAGAGCCCAGAGTGGGCAGCAAAGGCTCCCTGTCACACTGCGCAGGTGTGGTACTATGGTCCCCCTTTACAGCCATTGCCCTATGGGCTTGTATGGCGTTGTGGTTGGGAGCACATGTTGAAGTAGTCAATTCCTTATAGCTAAAAATACATTTTAAAATGACTGACTGTGATTGCTATTCGGGGTCAGACTAGATAGTTATATGAGACCTCAGATAGATAATGTTAAGAACAATTTTCCTTGTCATCTACTACCGTAAGTTCTGCATGTGGAGCAATGTGCCCCGATACTTCCTCTTCTCAAAATATCTGGTTTGTACCGAAACATTTCCCGTAAGGTAAACAACTTCTGAAAGTATAGAACATTATTGCTAAAATGAAGGTTGTGAAATTAAGGAGAAGGGGAGAACAGCTCCATGTCTTTGTGTGATTTGGTATGAAAATCTTCATTTGCTCAGCTCCTGAGAAAGGGATTTCTGTGCTGAGACAGTTCATAATTTGCAATAAATCTGCTTTTCTACTTTGTTGTAGTCCCTGACTTCTGCTTCATTGTTTCACTATGTTATGGGGGGGGGGGTGCTTGTCCCTTGGGTCCAGTGCCCCCTGTGCCTCCCTCCATTTTTCCTCCACTTTGGCTTTTTCCTTCCTCACATTGTTACCAGTATTTTGAAAGTCCTTCTAGAGCTGCAGACTGCCCTGGTATTCCCTTTCTGTGCTTTTGCTGTCCCACTGCTGCTTCTTGGCCCACATACAAACCACACACACCCCTCTTGCCCTCCTCTCCTTTGGCCTTGGCTTAAGACCGCTGCCCTTCTAAGGGGATCCAGCCTGACCACTCAACTAAGCTACCCACTTTTCAGTTGTTGCTGTTGCTGTTGTTCAATGCCTTTATGACTTCTGGCAAGGCCAAGGCGGTTTTCTTGGTAAGATTTGTTCATCTTGCCTTCATCTGGGGCTGAGAAGAGAAGAGGGTGCCCGGTAAGTTTCCACAGCCGAGCAAACAGGATTCGAACTCTGATCTCAAGAGTTTGCAGAGTCCCGAGCCCAACACCATGCTGGCTCTCTTCTGCTTCCAGCACAGGGGACCAGAGCGCCCGGGGGAACTGGGGCCTCTTGGACCAGGTGGCTGCTCTCCAGTGGATCCAGGGGAACATTGAACCATTTGGCGGGGATCCGGAGCGCGTGACCCTCTTTGGCGGCTCGGCTGGTTCCTTCTGTGTTTCAGCCCATGTAAGTCCCAATGGGTTGCTTTGGGGGAGAACCTCCAAAAAACCCAAAGGACTCCCAGGAAAGGCAAGGCAGGTGTGGGGTGTAGAGAGGAAAGGTCCAGCCTTGACCTTGGTGGTCCTGGGGCCTTGGCCGAGTTCCCTCTTTGCAAGGGTCAGCAGAGCAGGCGGCCTGATCCTGGCTGGCCAAACGCCTCTTTCCTCCTCCTCCTCCTGCCCCATCTCCCTCCCTCCCAAGCAGAGCCCACCTTGTCTACTCCTTCCTTCGCCCCTTGCCCCATCTCATCCCCAGTGGTCGCTGGTGAGGCTGAGGGCACCGTGGCTGGACCACGGCAGTCAATGGCCTCTTGCAGGCAAGCTTCTTCATGCCAGCGGTGGGTGGAGGAGCCAGGCTGGGCAAGTGGCTTAGCCCACACGCTCTGGCTACAAGGGATCCCATGGAGTTTTCTCTCCCCACCCCCAGGTCCTGTCTCCCTTATCGAAAGGCTTGTTCCACAGGGCCATCCTCCACAGCAGCACCGCCATCCTTCCTGGGTCCTTCAATGCCAGCCCTCAACCCAGTGCTGAGGTGGGCTTGTCTTCTTACTTCCCAGAAAGCTTCCAACTGACCAGTGCCTCTTCCCTCTGCTTTGGGCTCAAGCCAGCTCAGCACCCCAAAAGGGAGAGAGGAGGCAGGGACTCCACCAGCACCACAGACTGACTGGCAGTATTTGGGGTTTGGGAGGCTGGAGCAAGGTCAGCAAGGATGGGCCACGGAGGGTAGCCTGTGAGGGGCACCTCAAAACCTTTCTAGGGACAGGAAGAGACCTGACTGCTCTCTGACAGTGGGAGGGGGTCCCACTTCACCCCAGACGGGTCGCGGTGGGGTGTTTCTTGGTTTGCTGCTCTCCCTCTGGCGCCAGTCCCGGCATCCCAAACCCCCTGCACTGCGGGCCAGCGGCTCCTCCAAAAGCATGGTGGGGCATCCAAAAGGAGGGTGAGCCCTGTTAGGCCCAGCAGGTCAAAGGAAGACAGAGGCTGAGGCTGTTCCTCTCCATCCTCTGCCAGTGCAGAAGTTGGCCAGAGCGCTTGGATGTGAAGTGTCCAGTTTGGCGGCCATGGTGGAGTGCCTCAGGCAGAAGAGTGCACAGGAGCTGACTGTAACGGACATTTTCTCCCTGGTGAGTCAGGGAGGGAGGGAAGGAAGTTGCCAGTAGGCTAAAGACAAGGGCATGTTTTGAAGTGTGGCTGAATTCAGGTGAAAGGTGATGCTGCCAGAGATGGGGATGAATTCTGTTGGCAAATACTAATTAAGTTGTGAATGCACTGGCTTGCTATTGTTTGTTCCTGGTTGAATAAAGGGACACAGTCCAGATCTGCCAGAGAACTGGTTACTGGGAACTGAGAAGCAGACCTCTGTGAGGCATGGAGGGCAGTCAGCAGCCCCCCCCCCCCCAGTCTTTCTAGCATGCTGACCACCACTGGTCATCCTGGTGCACAGAGTGGGCTCCTGGGGGGGTGCGGTTGCCCATCTCCAGCCTCTTTGTCATCTGAGGAGAGAGCCAGGCTGTGTTGGGTAACCAAGGGGGTGATGCCGCCCATCTTGCCCTCCAACTGGGTGGATGTGGGTGGGGGCCTGCTCTGTAACCCCAATGTCTTTATCTTGCTTTAGCACATTGTGCCCGTTATGGATGGTGAGTTTATGCCCAAGACTCCAGAAAACATTCTGGCTGGGAAGGAATTCAGTGCTGTACCCCTTATGGCTGGGGTCACAAACAATGAATTTGGCTGGAACGTGCGCATGGTAAGACTCCTTCAGCAGCCCTTTCTTCCCGCCTGCCCCCCTCCAACCCTGCCATATAATGTTTGCCCCAAACCTTGTGCAACGTGTGGCTTGTTGTGGCAGGAGAAGAAGGGCTTTGGATTCAATGGCTCTGAATTCCCCTCCCAGGGTTGTCCTTGCTCTCCTTGTGCCCTTTGCTTGTACGCATGCGTGTGCATGCGTTTGGGGCATGGGTGGGTGGGCATCTGGGTGAGGCGGAGGAAGGGAACATTACGTTGAGCACATACTCCCTGCTCTGTCCATGGGTTCTGCACTGTTTATTTAGAATGTGTGCCAATTTTCTAGATAAAACTACTGCCAAAAGGTACAGAAAAGAGTGTAGCAACCAAAATGGCCAAGGAGACCCCAACCCCATTGGTCAGCCCCAGGAGGCCCTTCTGCCCAGGACTTTGGGAGGCAAACAGACCAGTTTGTGTCTTCCAGATGTGCAGCTGCCACAGGCCTTCACCCGCCACATGCGATTTCATACAGCATTTTTGTTCCCTGAGCAGCACACCCGCCATCCTCTCTGCTGCCTCAATAACAAATACTCTGCCAAGCAACTGAATGTTCTCAGCCCAAACACAATGGAGAGATCCCAGAGGCTTCTTTTCTTTTCCCTTTTGATGCAGACATCACCTGAGTTAAAAGAAGTGGAAAGCAGGGAGAAGATCCATACCATCGCAGAAGCATTCCTTCCTCGCTTGGTAACTGCCTCCTGTGGTTGATTTACAAAGTTTCTGGCCTCTGAATTCTTGCAAGTAAATGTTTTGCAAGATGCAGATCTCCACAAAATGGTAGCAGGGGAGGGGAAGGTCTGCCTCACTGTCCTGCCTCTGCCTCCCATAAGATGGATGCTCCATCCAGGATGTGTCCATCTGTCCAGACAACCACAAGGGTCTACTGGACTGGGACATTGCCTTCCCCAATGCCAGAGGAGGGCACAAGAGGAAGGAGGCTCAGGAGGTGAAAGGGCTTGGAGCCCTTGGATGGGGGAATCTCCCTTCCCACACACCACCTCCTGCCCCCATCCTTCCCTCGGTGCTTCTCCCTCACAGGGGGTCCCACGCAAGGCCATGCTGATGCTCCTGGACACATACCTGGGGGAGACAGATGACCCCAATGAGCTGCGGGACAGATTCCTAGACCTTCTGGGAGATGCGTTCATAGTCATTCCGACCATAAGAACACTGAACTACCACAAAGGTAATGGCCCTTCCTGATCGATGGTTCCTGAGGCAAAGGAACAGCCCTGTTCCCCACTCCTACCCCGGCCCCCCATTGCAGCTGAAACTGAGGCTTCAGGGCAACCCCAGGCCCTCAGGCTTCCTTCACTGCAGTTCCAGCACTCCCTTCACTTCCTTCATTCCAAGTCAAGATTAACTTCAGAAGGCAAATTTATTTCTGGAGCAAATCCAGTCCACCCTTTTGCTCTGGGCATATGCCAGAACCAGATGAAACTTTCACACAAAACCCAGCGCCCTCCCTCCATACTTGTCTTGGGAGAAGTTCACACCAGTTTCTTGGAGTTGTGGACTCTGCCCTGGTGAAAGGTGGCACTGGAGCTGGCAGGGTTTGCAGTCTGCAGCCAACGCCTCAATGAATTGCCAATCCGGGCCCTCCCTCCAGGTCATTTCGGTCTCTGAGTGGCAGAGCCTGTCCAAGGTCTCCTGCAAAGAGAGCTCAGGGAGGGAAAGGGCCACACCTCTGCCTCCTACCTGGCCCTGGGGCGGGGCGAGCCTTTGGCTTCCAGTGTGACTCCTGGACAGGTTAAGGTCCTCTTGGCAGCACAGAACTGCTGAGCTGGGCATACCAACCAAGGGCAGCCCACCAGCCGCATGCTGGGCCAGGCAAGCACTGGGCAACCACCATGCTGGCAGGTTCCTCATATCTGACCTGGGAGGACCACCAGGTGTGTGGATATGGGCTTAGTTGTGACACAACAGAAGTGCTTGTGTTAGGTGTTACCACATTAATGTCTCTTCTGGACAGGGTGGCAATAAGCCTAAGAGTAGTTGGAGGTGGTGGATGTGGGCTTATCTTTTAAGACAAGGTGGGCAAGAGTAGCCAAGTGAAGGGGCTTCACTTCTCTCATCAGCCTGGCAGTGGTCCTGTTGCCATCTGAGGCAGGCTGTCCTGTGGGAAAAGGCATGATAGCACACCAAAGCATCATCCCCAGGAGTACTTTTAGCAGGTGGGGTAGGGGAGAGATGGTCAGTGTCTGTGACAAATGTCCAGAAGCCTCAGCTGGTGACTGTCAGCTCAAACTGTGTGGGAAGAGGAGAGGAAGGAAGACATCTCTGCCAGCACAGAGCCTCCATGCCCAATGCAGGGCAGCCCACGGTGGCTTTTATAGCTCCAGGCCATGTTGGCCTCAGGCCGGATGTAAAAGGGATCCATTTGACTGTATCTGGCATCCATCGGCCACGGGGCTGCCCCTGCAACCCTTGTTGTTTTTATGGTGGGGGCAACAGGGACTTTTCAGCAGCAGACCCCACTCATGACCGATGCTGGGATGGGTGGGAAGGCAGTGCCAGCACCAGTTTCAAGATGCCCCTTTAGGTGCCACTTGAAAACCTTACCAGTTCTCTTGGGCTTTTAAAATATTTTAGGAATATAAACCTTTTGTTGACTGCTTGGTTTTTATCCGCTTGCTGGTCTTGTGTGATCATCCTGGGACCCAGTTTGGTGATGGGTGAGAGCTACATCTTTCATGCCTATAAAGGAATGAGCTGCAGATTGTGCCTCTTGCCTTTTGCTTGAGAAAAACGGCTGTCTCTGGGTTCATATGGGAAGCAGAGGGCACCTGAATGGAAGACCAGTGAGATTAATGTGGGCTGACTGGCGAAGCGCACTTGGGTTGCTTTTGCAGAGTCCGGTGCTCCTGTCTACTTCTTTGAGTATCAGCACCGGCCCAGTTTGTACCACGACAGGAAACCACCTTATGTGAAAGCGGATCATGCTGATGAAATCGGCTTTGTCTTCGGCGGACCCTTTCTCACAGGGGATATCCGCCTTCGCGGTAAGGAAAAGCACCCCGTAATACCCCAGCCCTGGGCAGGGCAAAGGGAGGGCAGCCAGTGGTCTCACATAGGGCATTGCCTGTGCCTGCTTGGAACGGGGTCTCCTTGGGCTCCTTTGCCAGGATCAGCTGATCTGGGTTCTGCCTGAGGTCCCTCATCGCCTCCTGGCTGCCAACGCCTGACTGGGTTAAACCCAGACTGAACAGGCAGAGTTCTCCGAAGCATCCTTAAGCCTTGGGATATCCCAATATATTTATCTGGGACAATAGGCTCTCCAGCGATCCTCTAGGCTAGTCATTATACGCTGCCCTGGTGGCCCTTGCTGTCCGCTGGGGTTTGGTTCCAGAAGCTCCCTGGGGATACACACACACACACTTTCTCCCCTTAGGCGTGTCTGCTTGCATTGCATTGAATTGAATTGCATTGCATTGCATGCAAGGCATCCTACATCCTGGAGGGCATTTGGGGCCAGGCCAAACCACAAGAAGATGGCATATGGATGTGTGTGTGGGGGGGTCCTCTGCTTGCCTCCCCCCATCCATCCCTTTTAGACCATCTGGGGAAGGCGTTCTCTCAGCCTGCCAAGGACCCAAAAGACGGGTACCTTTTTAAGCAATGTTGTTTGTGAGCCACCTTGGGCCCCACTCCTGGAGAAAGGCAGCCTATACAATGAACCAATGTACCAATTGGCCTTAGGGCTGCCCTAGTCCGGACTTGAGTGACTGCAGCCCTGTCCTCCTTTTGTCCTCCAGACGAAGCCACGGAGGAGGAGAGGCGTCTCAGCAGGACCATGATGGCGTACTGGGCCAGCTTTGCCCACAGTGGGTAAGAAGGGCCCCAGGGAATCTCTGAGGCGCCCAGGGGCTCTCCTTGGCCGGCCAGCAGGCCCAGTGGTGAGAGCCAGTATTGTGTGGGTCTCTTCCCCAGGAAGCCCGGCGGAGAGGGCCTGGTCGAGTGGCTGCCTTACGACGCGGAGGGCCACTACCTGGAGCTGGGCCTGAGGCAGAGAGGGTCCCGGGGGCTGAAGGCAGAGAGGGTCAAGTTCTGGGCGAAGCTCGAGCAGGAGGCCAGGAAGGAGGCAGGGCACGCGGAGCTCTAGCCGCCGCTCTCTCCGCCTCCGAAGGCTTTCCTTTCACAAGACGAAGGGCTTCCCACGGAATGAAACACCGGCAGCAGAAAGCCTTGCACACTTCACGCGTTCAGAGGAAGACTGGAGACCCCAGGCCGCCCTCGCCCCACCTTCCTCCGCCTCTGGGTCTTGCTCGGGGGCGTCACGTGGGAGTGACCGACACGTGTCTGGTGGAGGAAAACTATCCAAAGGAGCCCAAAGGGCACCCAGTCAACTTCCATTGAGGACAAGGACAGCCCTTTCGGGTGCACAACCCCAACCTCCTCGCCCCTGGATCTGGGGGTCCCTTCCCCAAAGAATAAAGGCTGTCTCTGCTCCTGCCTCCGCTTTTCCTCCTTCTCGCGACCCTCGCCCTTCCTTTCCTTTCCTTCGAGGGGGGGCTCTCCTGGGGGTCTCAAGACAGAGCTGCCTTCAAAGTGCTGTGAAGCTGGGCTTTGCTTTTCCGATCTCTTCCGTACTTTTGATTTTTGTTCATTCTCTCGGTCGGTCGGGGGCTTCTATGAGCCCAGATGGAGGAAGGGACCGAGGGCAGGAGAGGGGAGGGCAGGGGTCTTCCGGGGGGGGGGGCATGCCCTCGGCCCAGCCCTGCCATGCCCTCGGGGCCCGGGATGATGAAGGTGGCGAGGGGGGGGCGGTGGGGCTGGCCAAAGTCCGTCCCGCCAGGCGCCCCCTCCCTCCCCAACCCCTCCCCTCGGGACCCAGCAGCAGGGCCAGGGCCGCCCCCAGACCCCTCTGGCGCCAGAGGGAGGGACTGAAGGGGCGGCCCTGCCCTGCCCTCTCTGCCCCAGAGAGGTGCCTCTGGGCGTCAGGAGCAGCCACACACTCCATCGGGCAGCGATGGCGATGGCGGCTCCTCCTCGGTCGGTGTGTGGGTCGCTGCGCCTGGCCCTGGCCCTGGTCCTGGCCCTGGGGGTCTCTGGGGCCGCGGCGAAGGCAGAGGGTAAAGGCAGGGGCCCTTGGTCCTGGCATGGAGGGGTCCGCCGGTGGTGGGCGAGGCTGGCCCTGGCTCTGCTCCGAGGGCGCCCGGGGAAGGGTCTCCTCCTCTCCCGGGAGCTCCTCCTGGGAGACCCTCCCTCCCTCTCTCCCAGGGGGCTGTCTTCTCTTGGCAGGCCCTTGCCTGCCTCTGAGGCTGAGAGAGTGTGACTACCCCCCTTCTTTCTCTGTCGGAGTGGGTCCCATTCAGGGGGCGGCCCTGTGGATGATGGGACCCCTCCAATGCCCCCCTCCAGGCCCTGCAAAGCCCGGGCCGTGTCCCCCTCCAGGGAGCCCTCCATCATCCCTTTCAGGCTTCTTCGTTCCCGGACGGTCCTCTCCCTTTCCAATTGTAAGAATGGCGGCCCTTTTCGTGGCTGCGATCGGGTTCATGGCCTCTTATGGTCACGAAGGAAGACACGGAGCGGAGGGAGGGAGGAGGGAGGGTGGCCTCGGGCCAGGGCTCTTCTTCCGAGCCCTTCGTCCGGAGGGTCTGCCCCGCAAGAGGAGCCTTTCCTGGGCAGAGGAAGGAAGAGCCGTCGGGCCCAGTATCCTCCGAGGCTCTGTTCACATTCTGCTGCCTTCTTTCCAAACGCCAGCCGAGCCCCGAAGAGCCGCCCCTGAGAAAGCAGGCTCCCTGGAACAGATGAAAGAGCAACGAAGAGAGAGAGAGAGACAGAGAGAGAGAGACTATGTGCACGAGTGGGTCTGGGTGGGTCTTTGCAGCATGGCAGGAAAGGAAAGAGGAAAGGAAAGGGGGGCAGGTGTGCCAGGTATTTGCAGATTGGGCTTCCTTGCAAATGGTTTGAGTCCTTTCGTGTAGGTTCACTTTACAGATTTATAGCTTACTGAGGACGTTTTGGGGAGCCACCTCCTGCTGCCTGCCCTCTGTTACCCCGAAGGCAGGATCCAGGCTGAGAAGCCAGAAAGGGGCTCCCAGGATGCCCTTTGACCCACACCCCCAGGACTTCTCCAGGCCCAGAGAGCCAGGCTGTGTCGCAAGATTCAAAGTCCAGCGCAACTCCAGGGAAAGGGAGGGCTGTGTGGGGCTGCGGGTGCATGCCTCCCTCATGCACTCAGGGACACATTAATTGTCAGACACGTTAATAAAGAAAGACATTTGCACACAGCATTGCTTTCCGATAAGAACACCAAGTCTAGCGAATGAGGGGAAAGGCCATAAGCTCTCTGCCAAGGCAGCACCCTCCCCCTGAGATTCCTCCCGCATCCTTGGGGACCAGAGGAGCGGGACCAGGCCCTGAGGCCTGGGACCCACAGCCCCCATCCCTCCAGCCCCAGAGGGGACCCACCGCCACCAAGGAAACGGCTGCACAAAATGGGAGTGGGGATGACATGAGGGAAAGGGCTGCACAGTTTGCCAGGGTTTTCCTCACTGCCTCCCTTTTCCTATTTCCCAGCAGAAAGAAGCCACCGGCCGGAAGTGGCCACTAAACACGGACGCTTGCGGGGCACAGTGGCCAACGTGAAGGGTGTGGAGCTGCCAGTCAAGGTCTTCCGTGGCATCCCTTTCGCCAGGCCTCCCATCGGGGAACTCCGCTTCTCCCCGCCTCAGCCGGCTGAGCCTTGGCATCACCTCAGAGAGGCAACCGCCAACCCCCCCATGTAAGACCCCCCTTGCCCCCCATCATGGAAGAGGTGCCTTTGCCCATGGTTGCCGGTTGCCAACCATTCTGCCTTTGCGCCCGCTGGGGACAGCGCTTTGGAGAACCAGCTCAGGGCTCGCAGTGTTGGTCTGTGCAAAAGCACTGGATGTGCAGCAGGCCTTGTCACTGTTTACGTATTGTTTAGGTCACAGCGCCGTTTGGGGGGGGGTCCATTTTGAGGGTGATGAGGGTGGAATGGAACCTGGCCCCAAAAGTGATGCAAGGAGTGAGAGTAGCCAAGAGACACAGCCAAATAATACCTGGAAGAGCCTTCAAGGAGCCCAGCAAGTTACCTTTCCTGAGATCGCAATGGGATCTTAAAAGTAACTTACCAAGCTCTGCAGAGGTGCAACTGTATGCTTAGTTATGGTATAGGAAACCGTACTTTGGGTTGGGTTCACAAATCTCTATTAGTAAGAACTTTTATGGCAAATTGTGAAAGAAAATGGCAAAAATGAAGCTGAAGTAGTAGAGGAATATTTCTCATTTTATTGAAGATAACGGAGTTAAACTTTAGGGAACAATTGCATTGCGTGATCTGTTTTTGTTTATTTTTTTAATGAGAATACACCCCAGTATTCTGAAATCGATGGAACATTAGAAGGAGCTTCTTGAGAGGTTCAGCGAGGAAAGCCTTTGGCCAGAGGGGTCAAAGGGCTGGGCTCTGTGGGGAGGCTGCACTCTGAGGCCTAGGAGGCCCTTCCAGCTCTCTATGGCTGTGGGCCTCTATGGCAGGAGGACTGTGCCCCACGGCAGCCACTGCCTCCCCCCCCCCCCCACTTCCACTCTGCTTCTCATCCTGGTCCTTTCTCCTGTTTGTAAGGTGCCTTCAGGATCTGGAATGGATGGATGAAATGAGCAAAGTGCTGAATACAACAATTCCCAAATGGCCAACATCTGAGGATTGCCTCTACCTCAATGTTTTCACACCGGACACAGAGGCCAAATTGCCGGTAAGGCAAAGGCTGCTTCTGGGCCTGTCTTGCTGGAGCCCTTTCAGCAACTGACCCGGGGCTTCCTGAGGTGACCAGCACTGAGTCCTGAGGTGACCCCAGGGAGCATCCAAGGGCCAGCAGCTGGGAGCAGAAATGGTTGGGGGGGGGGGGGGTGGTTGGTTGCATTTCCTCAGAGAGTCACCTGGAGACCAGCAGGAAGAGAAAGATGGGGAGGGGGGCTGCAGGAGGCAGGGACCCCAACCGCCCTCTTGGGCCCCTGACTTCTTTTCAGGACTCAGCTGCCGGCATTTCCACCTTAAGGCTCTGGGGCTGGCCAGGAGTGAGGCCTTGGCAGTCTCCAGGGCACAGAGGGGGGCACACCCCCAGCACATGATGCGAGGGGGGGGGCACAGCCCCAAGGGCACTCTGTGTGTGCAGGTGTGTATATGCACACACAGGCATACATGTGTGCACACCCCTGTTTTCAATTCTATCCTGCAGTTTGGCACCAAACCGCTCACACCTCAGTTAGGTTAGGACAGAAACCGAAGAGTCAGAACTGGAGGCAACCAGACTGAACCCCGCTCAGAGCCAAAATGGGTCAAAACAGCCAAGAAAGGATGAGCAAGCCACTGTCCTTGTCTCTCAAGGAAAAGAGGCATGAGAAGGACCTGGCTGCGCAGGGGAAGGTGGAGGAAGAGGATGGTGGTGGTGGTGGTGATGTCTTCTTCTTATCTACCTCTCCCCATGGACTGAGGCAGGGAACAACAACAGATTCATATTATATAACATGCCCATGCCAAGCATGCACTTGCCAACCACAGATTTGAGAAGAATTTGTTGGGAAGGGGTTTGCCTTTGCCTTCCTCTGAGGCTGAGAGAGCATGACTTCCGAAGGTCACCCAATGGCTTTGCATAGCTGAGCAGGGATCTAACCCCTGGACTTGAGCCCCGATCTTAGTCCAGCGCTCAGACCATTACGCCACGCTGCCTCTCTGAACGGACCGCATAGTCCTCTTGGGCCAAGCGAATCCTCTCTAGGGACCTAGCAGCAGCCTCCCCAGTATGTGAGAGGTCTCTAAGAACACCTGAACAGCCACCTGCTTCAGTCTTTCCTGCATGCGTTTGTGTCTTCCCAGGTGATGGTCTGGATCCACGGAGGGGGCTTGGTGTTGGGCTGTGCCTCCCTTTATGACGGACCTGCCTTGGCTGCCTACGAGAACGTGGTCGTGGTGGCGATCCAGTACCGGTTGGGCCTCCCCGGGTTCCTCAGGTGAGACAGCTTAGATTTACAAGTACAGCTTGCCCTCAGTATCCATGGATTCCTTATCCATGGATTCAACCGTTGACAGCTTGAAACTATTTTAAAAATATAAATTCCAAAAAAACAAACTTGGATTTTGCCATTTTCCACAAGGGAGATCATTTTACTACACCATTGTATTTAACAGGACTTAAGTACCTGTGGAGTACATGATTTTGAAGCAAAGCAGGGTCAGCCCTGGTCAGTAGTTGAATGGGGGGACTGCCAACAAAGACTAGATGCTGTGTAAAACTAGATTTCCTAGGAAGGAAATGGCCAAACCATCATCTTAGTATCCCTTGCCTAAGGAAACCCTGAGGAATTCATGGGGCCACAATTGCTCAATTGGAGGTGTGTGTGCGCGCACACACACACACACACACACACACTAGTGAAGCGGAGAACATGGCAGGGGCTGAGGAGGAAAAAGGCAGACTGGGAAGAAGCAGAAGTTCAGTTTTGGCCTAAGAGAAAGGAAGAGCTGAGGAGGCAGTCAGAGGAAGGGAGCCGATGTGGGGCAGGAAGGGGAAGAAGCTAAAGCAGAGGGGTTTTTCTCATGCTGGGCCCAGGGAAACGGGGAAGGGGCCCGGACCGATGGAGGCCTTCCACTCCCCCCCAGTGAAAGGGGTCGCCAACAGCGGGTGGAGGGCCTGCAGGTGGTCTTCTGGCTGTTGCTTTGCCGCTTGACTGGTTCTCCTGCTGTGCCCCTTTTCTTTCAGCACTGGTTCCAAGGAAGCACGAGGGAACTGGGGATTACTGGACCAGGTAGAAGCCCTGAAGTGGGTCCAGGAAAACATTGAGGCCTTTGGAGGAGATCCCAGTTCAGTGACCATCTTCGGAGAGTCTGCTGGAGGTTTCAGCGTAGGTGCACAGGTAGGTGACGCGCACC